>NC_092269.1:5976727-6059227 GCF_036320965.1 Panulirus ornatus
ATAAAGTGCCTCTTGGATCTCTCTCTCTTTTCGTTCTCAGGTTCCGGCGCGATTTGAGTTCATATTTTGAGCGCGTTTGAGTTCATAATTTGACCTGCACGCGCCTATGACGTGTTCGGGAGCCTGAGCTGTGGCGCACAGCTCTGGCGGACGCGCTGGTTCAGAAATGAATTCTAGGAATGAGTCTTCTATCTTCTGCGGAGGGCAGTGAACCCACTCGTTCTTTGCTGCTTGACACCGCGAGTTTCCTGTGGCCCCCAGACCTCCTGTAAAAGACATTAGCTTCCTGTGGAGTCTGACGATTTTCCTACAGCATATTTCTTGAAAATGCTTCAACCCTCAGTCGTCCTTCCATAGAAAGCATATATTTATATATATATTATATATATTTTTTTTTTTCCCTAGGGATACGAATATTTGAGTCTGGTGTTTTATGTAAATTAAGTACCATGTGAAGTCTCTATGGTGTCTTCTATCCCCCTCCCAATAACCCAGGCTGCTGGGTTGGGTCGTTGGTCGACTAAGCTGTTGGGAGCCGCTGGCCGCAAGCCAAAACGTAGAAATCTACGTAAACAGTTTCAGTTCTGTGGACACCTTTCTCATGCTAAAAAGCGATGAATAATCATTAGGTTCTCGTGCTCTCAGATTCCACTGACTCAGTCGGTCGTTCAGTGACATTTCTTTATACAGAAAAGTCCTTGAGAACCATCTTCATTGGCATTGCCCATCGCTCAGTGTCCGATATGTGCGCTGTGAACACCAGGCTCATTTGTGTACATCACTCGTCCTTTGACCCATAGTACTGTAGCAGATAACCGCATGCGCTCATATGTGGACCATTTTTACTGTCGCTCTCAGCAGTATATACTCCTCGGCTCCATGGACCATCAGGTCTTCTGTCACTCGTCCCTCCCATGTACTGTCCTCCAGCAGATAACCTCGCATGGACCATGAAGTCTTCTGTCATCTGACCTTCCCATGTACTGTCCTTCAGCAGACAACCTCGTCATGGACCATGTACTGTCCTTCAGTAGATAACCTCGCCATGGACCATCAGGTCTTCTGTCACTCGTCCCTCCCATGTACTGTCCTTCAGCAGATAACCTCGTCATGGACCATGAAGTCTTCTGTCACTGACCTTCCCATGTACTGTCCTCAGCAGACAACTCGTCATGGACATGTACCTTACTCGTGCCATGGACCCTATGTCTAGTCCTTCAGTCCAGATACCTCGCCATGGACCATCAGGTCTTCTGTCACTCGTCCCTCCCATGTACTGTCCTCCAGCAGATAACCTCGCCATAGACCACCAGGTCTTCTGTTATCTGCCTCCACTTCCCCATCGTTACTGTACGCCTCCAGCAGATACCACCATCGGCCATATAGTAGCCCCCGATAACCTCGCCATAGACCATCAGGTCTTCTGTTATCTGTCCCTCCTATGTACTGTCCTCCAGCAGATAACCTCGTCATAGACCATCAGGTCTCCTGCTATCTGTCCCTCCCACGTACTCCTGTGTAACGTTAGGTAAAGGCATGCATTTCCCTCGTCTTTCCTCCTCCTCTGGTGCAAGCCCTTCCTGCAGACGCTGCCGTAAGGAAAAGTTAATGTCGTTCGGGGAAGGGGGAAGGGAAGGGTAGGGAAGGGGTGGAATGCAACTCCTTTCCCTCCCCTTTCTCAGACATCCCGGGAGCGGCGGAGATAAAATAGCCAGTTGATGAGAAAGTGTGTGGAAATTCCCCCTCGCTTCCCCATTAGTGCCGCCTGCTTATTCGCCATTGTTGACTCTCGTGGGGGGGCCTTACCCCCGGCTGCAGGTCTGGTCGTCTCTCCTAAGATTTCTCTCTCTCTCTCTCTCTCTCTCTCTCTCTCTCTCTCTCTCTCTCTCTCTCTCTCTCTCTCTCAGTTTGATGGCCGTCTCGATGATGGCTCGACAAGTCCCTCCTCCACTCGTGTAATAGCGACTACGACGGTACAGTCCTTTGGGTACGGTGCGCGTGGAGTCCTCGAACCCCGGGCCTCAGCGAGGAGGGAGGTCAGCAGAGGCCAGGGGCGCAGGCCACCGTGGTCTTCACTTCGTACTCCGGGATCGTACCCGTCGTGAGGAAGGGGGGGGGGGGGGGTCGAATGGCTGCGTCATTTGGCAGTAATGTCTTTGTCTGCATGTATGTATTTACCTCCCCCCCAACCCCCCAGGTGGATTTCTTCCGTTGCACATTCGCTCTCTCTCTCTCTCTCTCTCTCTCTCTCTCTCTCTCTCTCTCTCTCTCTCTCTCTCTCTCTCTCTCTCTCTCAATCTTTTCTCTTCCTTCAGGTCTCTCCCGATTTGCGTGTGTCCTTTATATATTAAAACTCATGCACTCCCTTCTGGATATGTGGTATACTTCTTGCATACTTTCTGGGCATTTGTCATCATTGTGTTTCATCTCGTCTCCATTTTTCAGTTCGTTTGTGTCTTCTTTATATCGTGTTTTCTCTTTCCGTCGTCTCCTTCAGTCTGTCTCATTCACCTGCATTTCACCGGGACATCTCAGCTGTTGTGTCTCATCTCTCGAGTGTTTCCGGTGTTCGTTGCTCGACCGAAGGCGCATTTCAGGGTTTTGATGGGTTCGCCATCTTCACCGTCCCATGGTTTTCTAATGTCCTGGACGTCTCTTTGCCTCCGTCTGTCCTCGCCGTCCTTCCATCATAATTCCCGTCCTCGTGTCTTTCTTCTCGTGGTGGGTACGTCTTCGTCGTCATCTTCATCATCATCATCTTCCATCACGCTATCAGTCCCTCTCAAACCTATCCCCTTCACATTCAGTGCCCAACCTATCCCCTTCACAAAGTATCTAATCTATCCCCTTCACAATCAGAGTATCCAACCTATTCCCTTCACAAAGTATCTAATCTATCCCCTTCACAATCAGTGTCCAACCTATCCCCTTCACTAAGTATCTAATGTATCCCCTTCACTATCAGAGTATCCAACCTATCCCCTTCACAAAGTATCTAATCTATCCCTTCACAATCAATCCGTCCAATCCTATCCCTTCCTAAGTCTCCATAATCTATCCCCTTCCATCCCGATTCCCGCCCAAGTCCTCCGCTCGCTGCTTGTGTCCTCCAGTAAGGTCGATGCCTGCCTGCCTCCTTCCTCCCTCCTCCCCTCCTCCGTCCGTTTCCTCCTCCATATCCTGCGCTCCGCTGGCTTCCTCCAATGCTTTGCTTACCCAAGCCATCTCCCTCGTAACTCCTCTCCCTTTCCCTCCTCCAAGACTCTCCTGGTCGGTACACACGTTCACTGTGAGGTTTCGCCCAAGAGATGATGGAAGGGGGAAAGGTTTTACATGGGTTGTGAGGATTCCTCATGACTCCTGCTCCTCCTCGTTCGTGTTATGTTCTGAAGGTGTTTCTCCACACACACACACACACACATACACACACAGGAGTAAAGTCATGGTACATATATACAAGGTTAAGAAAAGGGGGCAACACGAGTGTAGAATTGTCTCCCCGTAACATACGAATGGTGATCACGTGTGTGTGTGTGTGAGAGAGAGAGAGAGAGAGAGAGAGAGAGAGAGAGAGAGAGAGAGAGAGAGAGAGAGAGAGAGAGAGAGAGCCCCCCTCCTCCTGCAGCATTCTTCCTCAGATGCGGTAAGCATGAGCCAGATCATAAAGGAAAAGTCTTTAGAACAAAGTTCTTCGAAAGTATGACTATTTTTTGATACTGATAATTACTCACGAGTTTGTATGCGAAAAGAAAACTTTTTTTTTTTTTTCATTTACATAAAACATCTGGTGCAGTGCTTACAGCCCCTTGAGCACGACGGCGCGACCCTGCTGCACGACGGGAAAGCCCTTGAGCAGCACGACGTTACAAATTTCAGCATGAATGTACGACCCTTGAACACGACGTATGAACCTTGAGCACGACGGTACAACCCTTGAGCACGACGGTACAACCCTTGAGCACAACGTATGACCATTAAGCACGACGGTGCGACCCTTGAGCACGACGTATGACCCTTGAGCACAACGGTAGAACCCTTGAGCACGACGGAACAACCCTTGAGCACGACGGTAGAACCCTTGAGCACGACGTATGACCCTTGAGCACAACGGTACAACCCTTGAGCACGACGGTAGAACCCTTGAGCACGACGTATGACCCTTGAGCACAACGGTGGAACCTTGAGCACGACGGTAGAACCCTTGAGCACGACGTATGACCCTTGAGCACAACGGTAGAACCCTTGAGCACGACGGTACAACCCTTGAGCGCGACATATGACCCTTGAGCACGACGTATGACCCTTGAGCACGACGTATGACCCTTGAGCACGGCGGTACAACCCTTGAGCACGACGGTGCGACCCTTGAGAACGACGTATGACTTGAGCACGACGGTACGACCTTTGAGCACGACGTACGACCCTTGAGTACGACGTACGACCCTTGAGCACGATATTTCGGCCCTTGGGTATTCGCATGGGTTTTCATTTCGGCGCTTGGCGCATCAGATCCGAGACCAGACCTTCGTCATATACCAGGGTCGATCCTTCGTCGTCCACAGTCGGGCCTTCGTGTTCAAAGGTCGTACCACCGTCTTGCTCAGGGGATCATCCCGTCGTTCCCAAGGGTCGTCATGCTTAAGGACTCGTTAAGGGATGGGTCGTTTTCTGTAGCTCTTTCTACGATGTGTCTGTAATAGCTGTATCGCCCTCCGCTCTCAACAGGATCTCCTGAGTGTTCAACGAGGATTGGCTGTTTAGGATAAGGCACTCGTAGTTAAGGGCCTCCAGAGCTGTCCCACGCTCGTCCTTGAGGGGCTTGGAAGTAATGACCCACCACGCGTTCTTACTTTGGTCATGATGTTATGCCGGATTGTCCGAGGTGATGACCAGGGTATTTTGGTCATGATGTGGTACCGGATTATCCGAGGTGGTGACCAGGGTGCTTTGGTGGTGTGTGTATGTGTGTCTGTGGGTTTGTGTGATTATGAAAGAAATGTTCAAAATGTCGACAACTCTTCGGAAACACGTGCAGTTATCAGCTCTATCGTTGTCGGGCTGAGAGGAGGAGGAGGAAGTGGTGGCAAAGGCACCTCCGCCCTTAGAACTGATGAGGACACAGTAGGGTAGTAAGGAAGTAACAGGAGGAACCACCACACCAACCCCGGGGTCGTACATCCAGAGGTCAGGAAATTCTTAAATCTGCAGCCACCGGATTCTCTAGACATTTTTCTCCACGGCCCAGCGTGGGGGGGGGGGGTTTATCTCTGCAAATAACTCTCTCTCTCTCTCTCTCTCTCTCTCTCTCTCTCTCTCTCTCTCTCTCTCTCTCTCTCTCTCTCTCTCTCTCTCTCTCTCAAGTAGTGTTAAGGCCAGGCCAGGCCATCTCTCTCTTGGACCTTGGAGGGGGGGGTCTGTGTGGTTTGTGCCTCTCTCTCTCTCTCTCTCTCTCTCTCTCTCTCTCTCTCTCTCTCTCTCTCTCTCTCTCCCTCTCGTCTCTCTCTCCCTCCTTTATTATTACCACCCTTCCCCCCACCCCATGTATCCACATTCCCTAAAAACCCCCCACTCTTGGGGGCCTAAGCCAAGGCGACTTCGGTAACTTCCCTTTACCTTATTATATCAACCCCGTCATGTCTTTTTTTTTTTTTTCTTATCACGTACGCTCGGAAGAAAGAAGAAAAAAACTATTATCTTTTTTTAATCAAGATAGAATCGTGAGGAGAGAGAGAGAGAGAGAGAGAGAGAGAGAGAGAGAGAGAGAGAGAGAGAGAGAGAGACTGCCCCCAGACGTATCTCGAGGATATCTTTTAGCGGTTCGAGATAACGACGTCGCTGTCTGTCCTGCGGGAAAAAAAAAAAAAAATTCACGGGAGGGCGGGGTGGTGGGTGGCTGTCGCCTCCCCTAGGCCTCCCTCCCTCCCTCCCTCCCTCCCTCCCTCCCTCCCATGTCCCATGGTCGAAGCCAGTCGTTTTCTGCCTCCTCGTCCTGCCTATATATATATATATATATATATATATATATATATATATATATATATATATATATATATATATATATATATATATATAACACTTCCTCCCCCCACAAAGTCTTCATTCATAGGCATAGAAAACGGCAGAGAGCGTTATTTACAAAGTCTTCATGAATATCGTCAAACATGGCGGAATTTGACCACTGATTTACGACAAGCCTTGCCAGGTAGTAAGCTTGAGACGACCGCTCACCCTCAGGGGTAGTGAGAGACACGCGTGCGCGCGCGCGCGCCGTGGTGCAGTTAAGCTTGCAGGGATGTTGAACAGAAGACTTTGCCGGGTGGCCTAGATCAGTCCCAGAGGAGAAAGAAAACAGTCGTAGGGAGGTATACACACACTCTCTCTCTCTCTCTCTCTCTCTCTCTCTCTCTCTCTCTCTCTCTCTCTCTCTCTCTCTCCTCCCATCATCCTTCCATTGCGCCTTTTATTTAACCTCCTTCATCTCCCTGTTCTCTCTCTCCTTCCTCTCTCTCTCTCTCTCTCTCTCTCTCTCTCTCTCTCTCTCTCTCTCTCTCTCTCTCTCCAGAAGAAAGAGAACAGTAGTTGTAACCGTGTTCTTCATCGTCGGTGTGGTGTTGACCCACCGCCTCCTACCCTGACACACTGTGGGGCACGTCATCCACTCACGTCTTTACCTCGTCACCTTCCACATCAACCCCTCCAACACATCCTCTCACACTCACCATCACATATATCCTCACTCTCTATGTTTCCGTCTCCCTCACACGGCAGGAGGCAGTAGTAAACCCAACCATTCCCAAAAGCAGGGGGCTGCAGTCGCCCCTACCATTCCCAGCAGAAGCAAGAGCCCCACCATTCCCAAAAGCAGGGGGCTGCAGTCGGCCCTACCATTCCCAGCAGAAGCAGTTGCCCCTACCATTCCCAGCAGAAGCATGTAGCCCTACCATTCCCAGCAGAAGCAGTGGCCTTCCATCCACGGCATCGGCAGCAGGGGCAGCAGCAGTAGCCCGTCCCCCAACCCTGCCCCCTAACCATTCCCAACAGCTGCAGCAGAAGCAGTGGTAACCCCCCCTTCCCTCTTTCCCCCCTTCCCTCGAGCCAGGCTGGATGTCACACACATGCCATAGACCACAACACATTGCAGGCGTCACCTTGTCCATTAATCTTCATCTGCCTCTGTGTCGGGGGTGGTGAAGTGGACACACACACTCCTCCCTGCTCGACCCACACACCAGCCCCCACCCTCACACTTCTCCCTCCCCAGTGCCCATCTCCTCTCCCCCAGGCGCCGCCGCTCCCCAACTCCCCCCACGAACGTATTTCTATCCTCCCCACTTTTCCCAGTTCATCGCCATTCGTTTTCCCCCCTCTTCATCCCCCCTACTGTCACCTCCCTGGCCGTCTCTCTCTAAGACTTCATCCCACTCATTTCACTCATACCCGCTCAAGCCCGCTCCTTAAACCCACTCACTCGCTCACCTCTAGCCCACTCCTCCCTCCATTTTCTACTCTTCTCACAGCCCACTCTCCTTGCTGTCTCCACCACGTTTTCATTCATTTTCCTTCTGACCTTCTGTCTCTTTCTTTCTCTCTCTCTGATTTCTTTCGTCGTCATTATTTCATTCTTCTCGTATCCGTGACGTTTCAGGGATTTTCGGTAAGATTTCGCCGATGTCTTGGTTGTTCCGGTGTGTTCAAACGCCCTCGAATTTTAGACGTGTCCCCAGTGTGTGTGTGTGTGTGTGTGTGTGTGTGTTTTTATTACCACACACACACACACACACACACACACACACACACACACACACCACAGTTGTGTGTTCTACGTGACACGTTACTGTAGTACATCTGACGTGCCTCCCGTTGACATGGCGCAGATCTGTCCCTCTCCCTGACGCCCTTCCTTCCTCCCTCACCTCCTTCCATCAGTCTGTAGGGCTCCATCCTCCTCCTCCTTCCTCTTACCAGCGTATTATGGGGCTCTTCTCCTCCTCCCTCTCTCTCTCTTTTGTAAGCTCCCCTCTCCCTCTAGTTCTCTTCAGTTCCTCTTACACCCCCCCTCTCTCTCTCTCCTCCATCCCTTTACTCTCTCTCTCTCTCTCTCTCTCTCTCTCTCTCTCTCTCTCTCTCTCTCTCTTCCTTTTCCCTTTTTTTTTCACTCTCTCACCATCCATTTCATCTCTTCCTTCCCTTTCTTTTTACTCTCTCTTACCACCCAGTACCTCTCTTCCTTCCCTCCTCTTTGCTCCCCTCCCCCCCTCGCCCATTTCCTTTAAGTGGGGCGCAGCAATGGAAAAAGTTCCTTACGTCTCCCCCCATCTATCACCGTGTGGGTTGGTTTATTATGGGGATTAAGGCGTCTTTGTTCGTCTTGCAAGAAGAGAGAGTCTCTCTCTCTCTCCTCTCTCTCTCTCTCTCTCTCTCTCTCTCTCTCTCTCTCTCTCTCTCTCTCTCTCTCTCTCTCTCTCTCTCTCTCTCTCTTCCATCGAGGATGCTTGCGCTTATTTAATGTCCACTGTCTTCGCGCGAGCTTAAGTTTGTATTAGACACCTTATGTATGATGTGCTCACCGAAGTTTGTGTGTGTGTGTGTGTGTGTGTGTGTGGTATTAGGTATGAGCACGTGCGATGTATTGATGATATATTTCCCATTGTGACGGGGGTGGGTCGTCTCTCGAAGCCTTCTTGTACACGAACGGACAGTACTCAGCTTCCATTGAGTATATACACAAAGGAATACACACAGCAGTGGGCCAATACACTTTGGGGAGGGAGGAGGAGGTGTTCCTCTCTAAGTTCATAAACTTGAAAAAGAGTTAAGTTTGGTCTGTAACTACAGGGGCGCAAGTAATGTCCTCCGTGGACTTTAAAGTGACCATTATTTGAACATTTTTATGAATAAGGAAAAAGGAATGAGTCGGTGGTCATACATATATTTTGAAGGGAAGTTAGAGGAACATTATGATACAAGAGGACGTAACGAGAATGGCGAAACTCTTTTTTTTAAGAGCGTCAAAATTTATTGTTATTATTTTGTATAGCATGAGTGAATATGATGCGTGTATCGGGTAGGAAGAAAGAAAAATATTCACGCGACGTTAATTGGCGCGTGCCGGGAGAATTTTCTCACACGTGCCGTCTTGAACGCGCGTGCCACAGGTTCGCCAGCCATGGTATATAGGGATTCCTGTACTGATTAGCAGACGTCTCTGTGGCGGTACAATGTCCTTGTATTTAATCTCGCTCTCGAGACGTTAATCCCTTAACGCGAACCTTGAGCGCGACGTTACGACGTTTGAGTATGGCGGTACGACGCTTGAGCGCGACGGTACGACGCTTGAGGACAACGGTACGATCTGTAAGCACGGGGGTACGACGCTTGGGCTCGACGTTACGACGCTTGAGCTCGACGTAACGACGCTTGGGCACGACGGTACGACGCTTGGGCACGACGGTACGGCCCTTGGGCACGACGGTACGACGCTTGAGCGCGACGGTACGGCCGTTGGGCACGACGGTACGACGCTTGGGCACAACGGTACATCGCTTGAGCACGACGGTACGGCCCTTGGGCGCGACGGTACGTCGCTTGGGCACGACGGTACGTCGCTTGAGCGCGACGGGACGACGCTTGAGCACGACGCTACGACCATTTATTTGGAGTGATGGCACGACCTCTCGCTCGACCCTTCGAGGCTTTGGCCAGATGCGTTGAGCCGGTGATGGAGGAGGGAGGGTAGGGAACCAACGAGGTCGAAATGTTTTATGTGTGTTAGGTTGACGGCAGAAGGTTGGTTGTGTGGTGGTGGTGGTGTTGGTGAAAGGTGGTGGTGGTTTGTGTGTGTGTGACAGTAGGGGTAAAAAGGAAGTATCCTGGTGTGGTGGAGAGAGGGATGGTGATTAGAACTGTGGTGGTGTTGTGTTGTGTTGGAGGAGGAGGGGTGGAACTGGATAGAGGTGGCGTTGATGGTGAGGGTTGACGGGTTGTGGTGGAGTGAAGATGGTCGCTGGGGTCCGTGTGGTGGTGGTGGTGGTGAAGATGAGAGACAAGGCCATGTGTGAGGTGTGTGTGTGTGTGAGGGTGTCCAGCCTGGCACGTTACCCCACTCGTCTTGGGAGCGCCCCCAGAGTTACCGAGGTTTGCGTTCGCCCCTGGGGCAACTTCAGGCAATTTCCATAATAACTCCTTTTTTTTTTCTCTCTCTCTCCTACATGACGCCTCACCTTTGCGTTGTTCCTCCCTGGTCGCTAGCACTCCCTCCTCTTGTCTGTCCCTCCCAGCTCACTCACCCTCGCCACGTAAGACCATCGTCATATAACGACCGAGTCGTTAGAGAACGACCGAATGACTATTACCTAGTTACGCCAGACTTCGTCTGTCTAGTCAGTAACCTCCTCTGGGGCTCTGGTGATAACTGAATCTCAAGTTCCACCTCCACTCTCAAAGTCCACCTCCGCCTGTTTCCAGCTCCACCCGATCCCTCTCCATACTCTCCATCTCCATCCCTTCCGTCTCCACTTCGAGACTTGCCGTAGGCTCCACTGGTGTTGCTCAAGCCCTTGGAAAAGATGAGATGGGGGTTCAGCACTTGTCCGTCACACCCGGAGGTGGCTCTCTCTCCTCCCCCTGCAACTCCCCATCTTGGAGGGGAGACCGCCACTCCCCATCTTGGAGGGGAGACCGCCACTCCCCATCTTGGAGGGGAGGTCGGCATTGTGTAGTTACGGCTCATCCCAAACGTGGCAAAGAGAGAGAGAGAGAGAGAGAGAGAGAGAGAGAGAGAGAGAGAGAGAGAGAGAGAGAGAGAGAGAGAGAGAGTTGCTCGATTTGACCTGAAATGTTAAAACTGCTCGTACTATAATATTTGTGGATCAGATTATGTCAGATATTATCGTGTTGTTAGCACCACCAGGTCAGTGTTTTTGTTTGTTTTTTTTCTATATTTTACAGTGCTTCTGTAGACATAATGTATTCCTACGTGTTAAGCTTTCATTATCAGTTCGTGTGTCTGCGAGGGTCTTCAAAAGAACTTGATGTATATTTTCTTCAATGTTCATCGAAAGCATTGTATCCCACTGGCAAGGAAGAGGGGTTTTATATAGTAGTTTTCAAGGGTGATGTCTTGGTTAAGAATCATGAGACGGTGCCTCGGGGAAGGCTATATATATATTATATATATATATATATATATATATATATATATATATATATATATATATATATGACATAGGGGTCGACCCCGTCTCGTATATATCTTGTGGTTTTTACCCACAGCTTCCTTCCCCTTACCCCCCCCCCCCCCCACCTCCACATAGACGGCACCCATGCCTCTTGCAGACACACACACACACACACACACACACACACACACACACACACACACACACACACACACACACCAGCCTACTCAGGCCACATAACTTATACTCCCTGACACCGCCTCCTCTTACCGCAAAGAGCATCCTCTCTCCCCTTATACTCTCACTCATCTACCAACTGTGCTCTCTCACTGGTAAGAATTTTATACCATTTTTCTCAAGATAAGGAAAATGTTGCGACAGCCCACCAGCCTTTTTTTGACCGTGGGGGGCAGAGTGAGTGACGATGAAGTGAGTGGCGCGATTGTAGAAGAGTAAACGGAGGCAGGAGGAGGAGGAGCAGAGGAGAGGGAAAGGTTATAGAGTGATGGAACGGGAAGGGTGAGGAGGATATGGAGGAACGCTAGTTGAGTAGGTAACGAAGGGTGGAAAAAGGAATGAGTTCGACTCCGTATAATGTACCGATGTGTTCCTGGTGGCAGTGTATATGCCAATGGGGTTTTTGAGATTGCTACTGAAACACGATCGAAAAAAAAGAAAAAATGGTTTTCCCTTTTTGTTACAAACTACGAGACACGTCGTATGGGGGAAGAGGGATTTTGCAAGACAGTCATACATGGGATTTAGCAACCAGTCCAACCCGTCTGGAATCCGGAGAATTCCAGCTTTGGATTCTAATCCCACTGGGAGATTCCCAGACCATACCACATAGAATGGTGGAAGTGGATGCGTGAATGATACCTCAGGAGCTGAGAGGCTTTGAGGAGGAGGAGGAGGAGGTTGGCATAAACAGTGAGCACCGAGAAGGAACTCACTCACTCACTCACTCAGACTGGCGCGGTTGGGCTGCCTTTGAACCTACAGATGATAGGAGCGGCCCAGAGTGGAATCCAGTGTGGTTATGATCATCTCAAAACAGTGAATACGTAACGTAATATCGTCTTCGTCATCACCACCATCAGGATACAGTATCCACCCTTGAATGTAGTGGGCACACAGAGGGGTGTGAATGCCAGAACACAACACTGTTGGTAAAAAACCCTTGCCTCTAGTCCACCTTAATTGCACCTCTTTAGCTACACGAAGACTTTATTGGTGTTCCTCTTTGTAGAAAATGTGTCATGTCTTTCTAACTCTTACCACACTAATCCTTGAGTTTCTGTTCTCCTCCGTTATCACGAATAGCTCGTCAGGACTCAGTGGTCTGTTGGCGTTTGACTTTATTTTTTGTATCCATTTATATCAACAGAAAACGCCATTTCTGGAGGAAAAGATACACCTTGAAGTATCAGCTGTGGTCTTTGGGGGATCATCTTTTTCTGAGTTGAACACCAAAAGATTACGTGGAGGGGATGACCACAGAACCACTGGAAAATATGGTACCCGACCCACGCTACTGGAGAAAAAAGTAGATCCCCACTAGGGCGAGAACAAGGAGTTGTTTACAGTGTCAAGATGTGTGGCGTAGAATTCCCTAACGCCCTACATCAAATCTTAGGAGGAAGATAAACAAAAGACGACGATAGACAGATGATATTTGGAGACGAGAAACAGCAAGGTACCAAGAGGAGTTGTTGCACCTCATCGGCCATGGTAAGTCGATGGGTTCAAAGACTAATTAGATAACTAGTCGTACCTTAAGACCGTCCCTCGGTGCTCAGGGGATTAATAAGCCATCAAGGTCGCTACATGGTACCATATACCTTCCTCACCGAGACATAACCCCCAGCTAAGTCGTGTTGTGGTTAAGTCAGCGAGTTGTAGGTTTACAGTGAGTTTACAATGAGGTTAGAAGACGCGTCGAATGGGATAGAATCGTCAGGGAGACTTTATGCAGGTAGAGATGATAGGGTTCGAGGATGGGATGGCTTTGCTGAATGCAGTGTTTTTTTTGGGGGGATGTGGGGGACAATCATCGCGTGTGAGTGAAGGAGGAGAGGCACGGATCATCTGCGGGGAATGGAAGGTATATAGGGAAGGTGTTGAGGGAGTTGCTATTGTCGATAGATATAGTCTTATGGGCATTTCAGGTACTTGTTGAAGATAGTGAAGATAATCGAATATTATTAAAGACAGCTTCTATATATTGTGTTTGTATGTATGTGTATGTTTGTGTGTGTATTTTATGAGCTGGGTAGAGAGTCAGTTTTTGTTTGCTGGCATGTTCGGGAGTGAAGCTGTGCCGACTGTGTAGCGCAGAGGTGATGAGTTGATGTGAGAAGAACGAAGAGATGAAATAGCCTGGCGGGTTGCTAGTCTATTGAAGACCTTGGCTAACCTTCTCCCGTTCAGCCTCCGCGCGTTCCCTAAGTTTCAATTTTTCATGACTGCATATTCACAAAACTCCTCCTCGTTGTGGGCCTTAATCTGTTTAATATGCATATATCCACACACACACACACACACACACACACACACACACACACACACACACACACACACACACGTCCCACACATCACCTCACCGCCCCCACAGGTCCCTCCCGAAAGGTCACAGCGACTCTGTAACTCCCCCTCCACCCACTCTCCCTCCCCAGACCACAACCCAGATCTTTGCAATTCACGGTTATGACACACGACTCCTCCTCCACCCTCCTCTTCCTCCTCCAGGTCACGAACCGAGTATGGGAAAGACACAAACCTCCAGAACCCCTCCATTAATAATAGCCTGCTGTGCTAAATTTAAACCACCAAGACGCCCACGAACAGAACTGCTGTTCATCACGATAAAAGAATATATTCGTCTTTGGGGGGGATATATTTTTTTCCCAGTGTGGGGGAAAAAATTCCTCTTTCCAGTGGGATTCGTTCATTATTTTGAGTCACCTTAAAATAGCTAAGTTACGTCCAGTCTTGTTGCTAGTGGGGAAATCGTCCGAGCTAAATAATCAGTTCGTGTACTTAATGATCTAACTCGAGGGGTTGTTAACCTTACCTGGTTTAAGTGTAGTAACTTGGATTTCTAAACGTGATTAGCCTTAGAAGATTAGAACTTAACCATAGGCTCTTTGATAGTCTCTTCGTCTCTGTGTGGGGTTCTGTTCATAGGTTTGTTTCAAGATGAAACTGTGGTTGGGGGATTGGAATTAAGACGACCCCACCTCCCTCATGTTTAAGGTGGTTGAGACTTCTCTGGGGTACGGAGCTGACCTGGGCTACGGGGTTCAGTCTGGGGTACGGAGGTGACCCGGGCTACGGGGGTTCAGTCTGGGGTACGGAGGTGACCCGGGCTACGGGATTCAGTCTGGGGTACGGAGGTGACCCGGGCTACGGGGTTCAGTCTGGGGTACGGAGGTGACCCGGGCTGCGGGGTTCAGTGTGGGCTACTGTAGCTGCAGGTGTTCTACTCTATGTACATTAACATTCTTGGCTGAGGTTAATCAAGGGTTCACTTGCTTGCCTTGGGTTTGCAGGTGTTGACGTGGTCTTTATAACTAACCCCAGATAGGCTTAGAAATGGACTGACTAGGGCCCATGTCAAGTCATGTCTCCTCCCAGGTCAGTTCCCCCAAAAATTATAACCCCCTGAACATTCCCCCCGTAGATAGATACACTCTACTAGGTAATAGTTTGGTTTAGATTTGGTTTGGTTAGATACATGTGTCCTAGGGGGAAGGCGTTGCCAGGGCGTGGGATTGGCTAGGGGGGTGGATAGTGATTGACCTGGAACGGAATTGGAGTGGGGGGAGAATAGCCATCGAACCACAGAGGTCCTTCTAACCACCCCCACCCCTTCAACCACAGTGGCTGTGGTAGTAACCACATCAAGATAGAGGGTGTGTCGTGTGTCACCGCTGGTCCTCGAGATGACGACAGAACTGCCTGTTTAGAGGAAGACGGGTTGTGGGGGGGGGGGGGGGGGGAAACGGGAGGTGGGGACAGGGAAGAGAGAAGAAGAAAAAAAGGAAGAATTGCCCTTCGACAGTCTTATCTGCGGGAGGAAGGAAGCGGACGTTAAATCTGCCAGTCCTTGGGAGTCGCCCAGTCTCAGACGACCTGTCACCTCCAGGAGAGAGAGAGAGAGAGACAGAGAGAGAGAGAGAGAGAGAGAGAGAGAGAGAGAGAGAGAGAGAGAGAGAGAGAGAGAGAGAGAGAGAGAGGAGACCCTCCTTCACCCACCTGTACGTATATTACTCAACGCCGAATATATATATATATATATATATATATATATATATATAATATATATATATATATATATTATATATATATATATATATATATATACACACACACACCCCTCCACCCCGTTTGCCCACCCCTACCCATTTCACCCACCACTATCACCCATTACCTTCCCAGTTAGCATCACTGTGCACCCACCTTCCCTCCACACCCTATTATCAGACACCCAGCCTCCCAGGAAATGTCTCAGTTCGGAAAAAGTAAAGACAAAAATAAAGAATAAAAAGGGGGAGAAAACGAAAACAATGTTTTTTGTATCTTGAACGGAGCAGGAGAAATTTTTATTCCGGAGAGAGATGGGGAGAGAGAGAGAGAGAGATGGAGGGAGAGAGAGAGAAAGAGAGAGAGAGAGAGAGAGTGAGGGAGAGGGGTAAAGTTTCTTCTAATTGCATGTTGCCCGACGGTTGAAAATGGGTGAGTTTTATCCCCTCCAGCCCCAGGGGGTGAGGTTGAGGTGGTAGGTGGGGTCAGACACAATATTGCAGTCTCTTCTTAATATATTTGGCCTCGCGTGTTTTTGTGTATATTCCCGACGCTGTTTATCTGGCTGTAAAAATTCTCATCATATGCGTAGCTTGTGGCCACGGCTTCGTCTCTCTCTCTCTCCCTCTCTCTCTCTCTCTCTCTCTCTCTCTATCTCTATCTATCTATCTATCTATCTATCTATCTATCTATCTATCTCTATCTCTTTCTCTCTCTGCTTCTTTGTACTTGGTATTTGCGTTACTATTGCCTGTTGTGCTTAAGTCTTTTGCATTTTTCGTGTTTGCTTATGTGTGTGTGTGTGTGTGTGTGTTCGGTTGCTCTTGTGGTTCATTCCGGCGTTTCCGATGGCAATTTTCGCGGTGCTTGAGTGGGCGTTTGTGTATTCATTTTTAAAAGACATTGTTTGGTTTGCGGTTGAGGCAAAGACCTTATTAGCATTTTCAACCTCTTCTCTCTCTCTCTCTCTCTCTCTCTCTCTCTCTCTCTCTCTCTCTCCTCAATGCTGTGGTTGGTATATAAGGTTTGCCTGAGCAGCGAATGAGCTCGCGAACGGCTTAGGCATGTGGATGTCCTTTGACTGAAGGCCATGTTTTCGAAGTGTCCGTTCCGTGAGCTGCTGCTGCTGTTGTGGTCATGGACACTGGAATAATGGACTAGACAAGCCGAACAGAGGTAATGTCGTCGCACGCTCGGAAAGTTGATTGGAAACTTTGGTTTTTTTTTGTTTTTTTCGACAATTTGTGCGGATCTGGGGAGACACACATGGCATCCGTACAGTTGTGTGTACAGTTGTGTACAGTCCCACAGGCAGGTATTACACACCTATAGCACATATGACGGACGAAAGCCAGGTGTGTTGAGACAATCATGCCAAGACTGAGAGAAAAAATAATACAACTCACGAGCTTCTTGTAATATGTATTTGAGTACACACACACACACACACACACACACACACACACACACACACACACACACACACACACACACTGTATAATTGGCTTGTGTGGGGATCATCTTAGACGAAGCTGATGTGTAGTTGCTTCCGTTCTCTTTGATGCCTGTGGTAATTTGCATTTGGCAGCTGGACCCCGGCGCCCGTCGCTGCCACCACCACTCGAAGACGACGACCCCCCACCACCACCACTACCACCCATCCAATTATGCCCATCTCCTTTTAGTGTTTCCTAAAGCACCTGACCTGTTATTCAGTGGGTTTGATTGGCACAATCCACCTTGTCTGCCCTTCCAAGCAGCAGCAGCAGCAGCAACGAGGTATCTTTCGAGTGGAAGTGAAGTCGCTGGTGTCCTATCTGTGAACCCTCCTCCCTTATTAAGTATGATGTGTTTCTGGAGTCGACGATCTAATTCGTAGGTGAAATAGATCTCTCGGTCTGTATTTTTCGTCGCTTATGTGTTCTACAGAAGCATATGGGTTGAGGGACTTTAGGACGCCTTTTGGCCAAGCAGATCTCTGGCTCGTGTGTGTGTGTGAGTGTTGGGGTGTGTGTGTGTGTGTGGTGTGTGGGGGGAGGTAGTGAGTTGTGCTCCCATCATAGAGGGAGCAAATGATTGGAATAGAGTCACCCATGATCCTGTTACGTGAGGACGTGAAGGTTGTAGCGTGGACGGGCGCAAATTACCGCGGGATGTTCCCGCGAGCCGCGAAGGTGGGGTGGTTTTTGCTGTCATGCAAAAACCAGTTCGTAAGGGATACGGTCGTTGGACGAAGGGTAGATGGCCTCTCGAGGATGAAATAAGCCATAGATAGACATCTGTGGGATAGATTCGTTGGCCATCATGATCAACGGGTGTCTGAAATTGTATCATATACCTCAGGGGATTAGCGTGGACAGTAATGATGCTCGGTGAAATGGCTAACATTTTGTGAAGGACATTTCAAGGACATTTATAGATTGTCGCAACATTTAATCACCTTCTTTATACTCATTGAATGATACAGGGTTCGTCGAAATGATTGGTTTAATGATCATTTATTTATAAAAATTTCTGTCTCTACACAGTCACACATTTAAAAGTATAAAAGGCTCGTAGTAGCACACGCGAATGGTGTCCGCGTTTGAAAACTTGCACACAGCAACAGGAGCTGTTTATGCCAGGCTCACGCCAGACTGTGTGATACCCAACACAACGTGAAGAAGATTCAGTAGGACCCAGGTGCCTGCGGGCGGAGCTGGGTGGCGGTGGAAATGTCAGTGGTTTGTTGTTATGCTTTATCTTGCGACAGCGCCAGACACCCACCACAACCCCCCAGGCTTCAGGGGGGACCTCTCTCTCTCTCTCTCTCTCTCTCTCTCTCTCTCTCTCTCTCTCTCTCTCTCTCTCTCTCTCTCTCTCTCTCTCTCTCTTTTATATCCTTCGTCTGCTCTCCTCTCTCTCTCTCTCCTTTACTTTGTCGTGTGTGTGTGTGTGTGTGTGTGTGTCTTTCTTCACCACAGTGATCACTTATCATTTTGTGACATTCTGAGAGATATATATCCCCCGCCCCCTCATTTCTCTATTCGTCTCTCAGTACTCCACGTTTGGTACTCTTCTTTCTCTTTCCTTTCCATCTTTCATCCACCTATTTTATCATGGTGGTCGTGTGCCCTCCTCTCCTTAATGACCTGAAGGGTAATTAGTACGGGCTTGATGACCTGAAGGGTAATTAGTCCCGGCTTGATGACCTAATCAACGCACCCTGTGTTCAGGTAAGCTTCAGCACCCAGGTCTCGCTGTAACTGTAGGTGGGCTGAAGCTCTGAAATATGGCGTTGTGTAACATCGTGAGACACGCCAACGGAAGCCACACATATTATCCCGGCTGGTTAATGGCTCATGATGCGGGGAAGGTGAGGGATAATTTCCTCTTTTTATTATCCACTTGGACGACGAATTCATCGGCCATTCCCGCCGCCCGTCCTGCAGACAGTGGCGCAAAAGAGGATACAGAATGCGCAAAAGGTCATGGGGTTGGCTGGTGCCCCAGTCATCGAAATACATTTTTAAGGTTACATTAGAAAATTGTTCACATGGACTGGGAAATTGGATAGATTAGTAATACCCAATTTACTTCGACCATTTGTGTGCCATTGGGAGAGAATTTCCCCACTGGTGTTGACCTATGCATGAAATCTGTTCATATACCATGCTTTAAGGACGTGTATATGTATGAATACGTGTGTATTCACATCCCAGTTTTGCGCCCTGGATACCTGTTCATCGATCAGGCCCCCAAAAGGGGGAGGATGAACAGCTGGGTTGGCTGTGAGCCGACTGCCCTTGTTCGTTATCAAGAAATCCAGGCACGTTCGATCCATGGGCCTGTGCGCAGACCACAGGACGTGAGTTTAGGAGATTGGAGAGAGAGAGAGAGAGAGAGAGAGAGAGAGAGAGAGAGAGAGAGAGAGAGAGAGAGAGATTGTCATTTTCTTTTTTCCTCGTATACACGTAACCATTTCTCATGTTTTGTCATTTCATCTGTGTATTTCGCATTCGGAAACCATAGAATACCAGCTCAGCACACGGTGCCTAAACTAATTTTGGCGAAGCTTGATTCCCGGGGCGCGAGTTAGAGCGAAAATTTTGGCGAAGCTCGATTCCCGGTGCGCGAGTTAGGGCGAGTCTGACATGGCTGGATCGTAACCCCTTCATAAATGGCGAATCTTATGTTCCCAAACGTTTATTAAGGATTAGAAAGTACTTTTCTTTTGTTTACTTTTGATATTTACCATATAGATTGTAATTAACTTACATTTATTAACTCCTAACAAAATTGTAAGTGAACTTCGTTCCCTTACTGTTTCTCTTTTCTTGAGACGAAAGAAAAAGGGGGAAAAGGAAAATGGGAATCGTCTGTCCAGTAAAAGAAAACGAGAATACAGTGTCGAATATTTTTATATCATAACACGCGCAGTCGAAGGAGAAACTCGAGAAAGATGAAGTACATAGAGTGTGTGGGTAAAGTCAGGTGTGCATATAGGTGTGTGTTAATGCAAGATGCATCACGCAATTCTCCACATTTATAATATCTGATGTTTTTATCTAAGAAAAAAAAAAGTAAGGGGAGTATTCACATTTTTATCATAATAAGGTCACTAATATGATTTTTTTCCCCCCTGTACCCCAAGGGCACAGATACTTAATGAAGTCAGACAGCAACAGACTTCTGTGTACCAACGAGTCCATCTGGGATAGCGGAAGAGGGAGAACAAGAACTCATGGTTTGGTGTGATTGGAGTAGAAAAAAACGTGACAGATTTTCCCCATTTTTTCTCCTCAAAGAGGAAGACATGTATGAATTCTATTTTATAACAGCTATGGGGGGCTCAGATAATGTCATTCGTGGGTTAGAGATGAGGAAGTAGTTGGATCAAGTCTGTTGTTTGGATGTTGTGCTTTGAGAAAGAAGCTATTTTGAACAAGGGGGGAAATCCACTGCAGTAAATGTGTGAGAGACTGAATTAGTTTTTTTTTTTTTACGGGGCTTTACATCAATGCCAGCGCTGGACAGGTGGAAGACAGCTGGCTCAAGACAGTTGGTTGTTGAGGCTTTGATGGGCCTTCTCAACTGCCAGGGTCGTTAAAGGTCGTCGACGTAAGCTACATCCACCAACCGAAATGACCCTTAACCATTTCTTCAGGTGTTAGAGATGATTGTTAACCATTTCTTCAGGTGTTAGAGATGAGTCTTAACTATTTCTTCAGGTGTTAGAGATGAGTCTTAACTATTTCTTCAGGTGTTAGAGATGATTCTTACCAATTTCTTCAGATGTTAGAGATGACCCTTAACCATTTCTTCAGGTGTTAGAGATGATTGTTAACCATTTCTTCAGGTGTTAGAGATGAGTCTTAACTATTTCTTCAGGTGTTAGAGATGAGTCTTAACTATTTCTTCAGGTGTTAGAGATGAGTCTTAACTATTTCTTCAGGTGTTAGAGATGAGTCTTAACTATTTCTTCAGGTGTTAGAGATGAGTCTTAACTATTTCTTCAGGTGTTAGAGATATATTCATAAGACCACATATACATTCTCACTATATATCTTGTGGCTCATTGATCAAGAGTTCTAGTATTATACCGACACACTGGACGCTGGACCTCAGCCTCGTGTATGACGATACATCGCGATATATTTTGGTAAAAAAAGATAATATACAGTGGCCATTTGAGGTAAGAAAAATTCCACATGGGGAGAGTACAGACGCGCCTCCTCTCTCCTCTCCTCCTCTCTCCTCTCCCACCACCACCGCCATCAACCCCCGTCAGTTGAACTCGCTCCCCTTGGAAAATCCCTCCCAGGTACAAAGCCACTGGAGGTGGCTCAGGTCTCGGGGAAACGGGGGGGAGGGTTAGGTCATGCCCGTCGGGCTGGGACCCACAAAGCCGTATCCTCCCCCACCGGAAATAAGAACTTGGTCTACGTTGGTTGGGAGGAGGGAAAGGGAGGGAGGGATGGTCTCTGTCTCACCTGGAGTGAGGGATGTGGGGGTCGTCGTCACGGTGTAAGGGTCATCTTGGGTCAGGGGAAAGGTGTGTGGGGTCGGGGTACGATAGTCCTGATAATGATGCTGACGCACCTTTCAGGGGGAAAGGGGGGGAAGGGGGCGGTATAGCCCCCCTTCCTTCCTTCGCCCCCCTTCCTTCCTTCGCCCCCTCCCTACATCTGTGATATCTTCAGGGGGAAAGGGGGGCGGTATATAGCCCCCCTTCCTTCGCCCCCCTTCCTACATCTGTGATATCTTCAGGTGGAAAGGGGGGAAGGGGGGCGGTATATAGCCCCCCTTCCTTCGCCCCCCTTCCTACATCTGTGATATCTTCAGGGGGAAAGGGGGGCGGTATATAGCGCCCCCCTTCCTTCCTTCGTCCCCTTTCCTACATCTGTGATATTTTTGAGCATTATTTTCTTTTTCATAGAAGAAATAGTGATTGAAATTTCCGTTTGCCACGTGTGAATGAGCGTTAAACTCGCTTCGGTGATGTGATAATGAATATCATCATTATTAGTTGTGATAGTATTAGTATTAATCTTTCATTTACTTCGTATTTGATCGCTGTGTCTCTTGCGTCGGCCAGACAGCGCCAGAAACAGATGAGGAAGGGCCACATACGCTCACATCCAAATTCTCTCTGCTGTCATGTACATCGCAGTGAAACCACAGCCTCCTCCCCCCCTTGTCCTGTTATAACTATTTTATCAATCAGTTATTCATTGTGATTAATGCTGAATAACGTGGTCGACTCACAGGATTGTGACATCACTCTTTTGTTCGTCTGTGCAACCGATTATTAAAGTGAGGTTGCCAACCATGCGCAACCGACAGCGTCAGGGCCAGCAGGTGCTCTTGACATATCGCGAGGAAGTGGGGGGTCCCCAATTTAACTTAATTGGTGGCTGGACTGGTGAATTCTGCGAGCAAAGGGGGGGAGGGAGGGAGGGATGATCTCTCTCTCTCTCTTCTCTCTCTCTCTCTCTCTCTCTCTCTCTCTCTCTCTCTCTCTCTCTCTCTCCCTCTCCTTTTACACTGCATTCAAGGGGACCGCATCTTTCCCCCCCCCCCCCCCCAGGAGTGTTAAGGCCAACAAGCCACCTGTAACTTTCTCTCTCTCTCTCTCTCTCTCTCTCTCTCTCTCTCTCTCTCTCTCTCTCTCTCTCTCTCTCTCCGACGCGCACTGGCAACGTGAAAGGCAAATGGTCCGTCAATTAAACAGACAGTACCATTTGGCCCGGTGGAAGTCAGGTCTCCGATGCGTGTGTGTGTGTGTGTGTGTGTGTGACGAAGGCCGAGCTGAGACAACTGGTACTTCATGTTCCTCTCGTGCATTGCCAGCCATTTGGGCACAGTGACTGCACGAGCCTTTGAGCACGACTGTACGAGTGCTGGAGTTCGAAGGTACGATCCTTTTTGAGTTCGACGACGGTGCTCTTATTGAGCAAAACGGTACGAGCTTGCGGCACGACGGTACGGCCTTCGAATGCGACGGTACGATCTCTGGGTACGGCGACGTGACTCTTAAAAACCTGCGTGTCCTCCATGTTGCCAAAACCAGTCCAGCATAGAACACAGGCTTAACCGAGCAGATGAGACGACCACGTAATTATCAGACAGTCCTTGTGGGAGACGAGATGGCGGAACGTGTGGCTGAAGCGAGATGGAGTTAAGTGTTAAAACGAGATGGAGGGACGTGGAAGGCTAGATGGAGAAACAAGCCGGCCAGTAAGACTCAAGATGGAGGGTTAAGAACCAAGCACTTGTAAATATCCTTGGAGGGCGAGGCGCAAATTCATCCTTGTTTTGAAGGTCAAGGCCAACACAGCCTCATACCTTATCTGGAGGACGAGAGGCCCACCTCATCCTTGAACTTCCACCTGAGGTTGAGGCCGACACAATCCTTTGTTCCTCTGGAGGACGAGAGACGCATCTCATCCTTGAACTTCCACCTACGGTCGAGGCCGACACAATCTTATCTCGTCCCCTGGTGGTTCCGAGACTCAGCTCAGCCTTGAGCTCCCCCTTGGAGGATGAGGAGAGCCACAGACTTATATTTCCCTTGGAGGACGAGTGGCCAAGCTCACCCTCCTACCCCAGTGGAAGAAGAGGGAGAGACGATGGTAGAAACCTGTTCTCTCTCTTGTAGGTGGAGAATTTCAAGCTGACAGCCCCGCGTTCTCTGCGAATTCCCCCTTGGCCCTAACATGTACCTAATTCTTAGAATTGTTTGTTGGGGGGAATTGGAATTACGACAGATGAAAAAGACGTAAATGATAACTTGATTCATCGGTAGAATAAGAAGGACGAAGGTGAGGAGATATAGGCAGGGTGATAAATGAGGTATAGGAAAGGTGAAGGAACACACACACACGAAAGGCAACGAAGAGAGAAAGAAAAAATTCCGTTATCAATGATACGTCCCGGCATACGAGACAGCGAAGAAATAACGCAATGGAGAAACGAAAGAAAAAAAAAAGAACGAGAAATAACACACGTAATGGAGATTTTTTTTTTTTTTGAGGGAGGGTCGAATACCTTCGATGATAGCGCGCGCCCCTTCGTGGCACGTCGCTCCTATTTTTCAAGAGGGGGGAGGAAGAGAAAAGTGAAGACACAGGAGATAAGATGTCACATTGGACCTCCTACCCCACACTCGCGCTCCTATTGGGTACATGTTCTGGGAGGGAGAAAAAATGGTAAAATTCTCATCGCAAGATTACCACTGCTACCCACATTATTTTCTCTCTCTCTCTCTCTCTCTCTCTCTCTCTCTCTCTCTCTCTCTCTCTCTCTCTCTCTCAGAGAATGAAGGAAATTGATTGGAAAAGAAAAACTGGCGAGGGAAAGATAAAAGGAATATTTACGTACGTATATATGTGAGAAAGTGAATGGTTTTAGTTGATTCGTAATTGGAAAAATTAAGAAACACTGAAAGCAATTTGAATGTATACTTATATAGCTTACATAGTGGTTAGAATTGACGGCATTAGTGAGCAGTTGGAAACAGATCCCATTTCGACCTTACTGAGACATTAACTGTTCGTTCCTGTGATTTTAGTGAAGAAATTGTGAGTCTCTTGACTCAGTAGTAAGTCCCTGAGGGCCTAAACGAGAGATTTGATTAGTCGAACAAAGATCGCCAGGGGTTTTTATGAGTAAGTGTGGAACGAATGGCGTGCCGTTGTAATTGATTTAAAGACGAAGCTTGGAAAGACCCACCTCCTCCTGCTCCTCCTCCTCCACTCCTTACTCCCCCTGTGAGAGCGGATCTTGGGAGAAGACCTCAGAGCGAAAGAAGGTCATGGAAGTTGAGGGATGAGGGAGAGAGGACTGTGTTTACCTCCCTTACGTAGAGGCTTAACGAGGGTGTAGATGTCTTGGACAAGCTGTACAGTCATTGATCATCAAGTGCTGCTGTACAAGGTATGATGTACATTTTCTTTGCCTTGTGTGTGTGTGTGTCGAGGATCATTTCTGTTCTGTTGTCGTGAGCGATGTGGTTTTTGCTGAGGAAGACCTTGTGTATGTAGGCTGATTGGAGCACGCCATACATGGCCATGGTATACATGACCGTTGTGTGTATGTGTGTGTGTGTGTGCTGACGGAGGAGGCACACTACATTGCCCTGGTTAATTATGCAGATGATGCTAGTGGAATGGTTAACCCTTATTCACGCGTGGGGGGGCGAAGAGAGGGGGAGGGAGGTATGTTTTTTTTAATGACATTCTACAAGAGAGAGAGAGAGAGAGGAGAGAGAGAGAGAGAGAGAGAGAGAGAGAGATGGGAACTCTGTAGTTGAACCTGACCATGTAGATTTATGTGATATCTCGTGGCTCAACGCCATCTGTTGCGCTGGCGGTGTGTTTTGAGAAGTCGACTTGCTCACTGTATCCAGCTCGAATCCCGTTCGTGGTTGTAAGATATTCCGGTTGGTTTGATGCAGCCGCTTGGTGTTGTCAACTTTAAGTCCCTGGTTGTTGATTGACTCCAATTCCGCAATGACCAGTCAACGGAATAATCTTCCGGTTGCCTCCTGAATGGGATGGTTCGACTAGTAATATAATACCTCGTTTATCCGGACGATACCTCGTTTATCCGGACGACACTTCGTTTATCCGGACGATACCTCGTTTATCCGGACTATACCTCGTTTATCCGGACGATTCAGTTCGATACGTCATTGGAAATCATGGATTGTATGGCGTTTATAACCAGTTGCTCCTAGGGTTTTTCAACCAGATAATTATCTCGGCTCTTTTAGGATTTTCAAACACACATTTTTCCCAAAGTATATCTAGCCTTCCTAGAATTCTCAGACCCAAAATTCCAGAGTATATAGATGTATTTCTATCTTCGTATTTTCAGACCCACAATTCTCTTAAACCATCCTAGGAATTTTCAGGCCCACAGTCCCAAGAATGTACTTGGTCTTCACGGGATCCTCAGACCCCATACGATTCCTATAGCTGTAAAACCCATTACGTTACCAGTGCTGCATCGGAGCCAACCACCAGTTCCGTAGTTGACAGACAGAATAAGCAAGTGAGCTGGCTGACTGGTCGAGTATATAACCCTGACATGGTTGTTTTCCCGTCACGTAAACCTTATCTCGTAAATGATCCGGTCTTAACTACTGGTCGAGTTTTTTTTCCTCTCTCTCTCTCTCTCTTTTGTTGACGTTTATATCCTGTTCTTGCGTCTTTTATGTTTTTTTTTCTTTGTGTGTGTGTGTGTGTGTGTGTGTGTTAATCGTCAGATGTTTATTGATATGTACGTATATATTGGTGTGACTGGATGGGGCCCAACCTGGGCTGTGTGGATGAAGACCCACCTCAAAGATCCCGCGAGAGATCGACTCAGTTGGGCTAGACTGTGTAGCGTCGCCGCCCGCGGTCGAAAGGGAAGACAAGAGAGTCTCTTCGGGGAACGTCCCACTGTAAAAAGAGAGTCATTAACTCCCCTGCTACTGCAAGGAGTGCAGCCTTATAGCTGCAGAAGCCCCTTCAGTGACTGAGGCCTTGGGACTGTATCATGATAATATATATATATATATATATATATATATATATATATATATATATATATATATATATATATATCAGGGGAGACACAAGAGAGAAATAAAAGTCAGTTGATATACATCGAAGAGAAGAAGCTAGGACGTCATTTGGTATATATATATATATATATATATATATATATATATATATAATATATATATATATATATATATATATATAAAGCGTATCTGAACATTCTGATATACTAGAACTCAAACTTTCACTTTAGTTCTGTTCAGCGGATGTTCAAATTGCACGCCATGCACCCCCCCCCCCCCCCGCAATGTCCATTACTCATGAATGTAGAATATTCATGGTGTGTGTGTGTGTGTGTGTGTGTGTGTGTGTGTGTAGAATTATGTCATGCAATTTAAACGTGTGTTAAAGTAAATGTGAATTATAAATTCTGCCTATGAGTCTGGACTTTAGTCACTGCCATTGTGCTGTTTCTCGTCAAAGCTGAAATTTGTCCTCGGAAGAAGCAAACGTATTTTGGAATTTGAATTCCCAGTGAACTTGCCTTACCTTACGATGGTTTCGGAAGTCTTCTGCACCCACAGCTGGGTCTGGCACCTTGCCTTACCTTATGTATACCTTACGATGGTTTCGGAGGTCTTCTGCACCCACAGCTGGGTCTGGCACCTTACCTTACCTTACGTATACCTTACGATGGTTTGGGAGGTCTTCTGCCCCCACAGCTGGGTCTGGCACCTTACCTTACCTTACGTATACCTTACGATGGTTTGGGAGGTCTTCTGCCCCCACAGCTGGGTCTGGCACCTTACCTTACCTTACGTATACCTTACGATGGTTTGGGAGGTCTTCTACCCCCCCCACAGCTGGGTCTAGGACCTTACCTTACCTTACGTATACCTTACGATGGTTTCGGAGGTCTTCTACTCCCCCACAGCTGGGTCTGGCACCTTACCTTACCTTACGTGTACCTTACGATGGTTTCGGAGGTCTTCTACCCCCACAGCTGGGTCTGGGACCTTACCTTACCTTACGTATACCTTACGATGGTTTGGGAGGTCTTCTACCCCCACAGCTGGGTCTGGGACCTTACCTCACCTTACGTATACCTTACGATGGTTTCGGAGGTCTTCTACCCCCACACAGCTGGGTCTGGCACCTTCCCTTGACGATGTTTTCGCAACTTTAGGATTAAACATCTTTGATTATGAGTTGCTACAGATTTCATGTCTATTTCCATGATATTGTGAATTAAATTCAGCATCTGAGCATAAGGATGAACTTCCTTTGTCATGTTGAGGATCCACGCAGAAGTTACTGAGGATGAACGCCATTTCAACGCAATTCCGTCAGGAAATAAGGAGTTTTGATCAATTTTACGTGTAAATTTAAAGGGGAAAAAATTGCATTGAATGTTATTTTTCTCAATTTTATTGTTGATTTTTTTCGTTTTTTTTTTTTTTTAACAATTACCGTCATGATTTTTGGACGTAATTATTTGGAAAGCATTTTTTTTTATGCGTAGACATAATACGAAAAACCTGTACGAAGTGTTGTATTTAAAGAAAAAAATTCCCCTTTTCTGATGTACACAAATTCTAGTTACTAATGACGGACTAGAGAGAATTTTTTTTTCCCCCTTTTTCATCTTTGGAGGATCGATTTTTAGAGGCACATAACTCCAAAAGCTGATTATATGGAGACAATATTTCAGAATGCTGAACTTGGAAAATTGTAACTTAGGAGAATGAATTTATCCCTTTGTTAATTATACACAGACGCGTATTCCTATGCGTAGCCGATAATGAGGTTAATGAGGCCCCCTCCTCCCTTGCTAATGAGTTAACAAAATCAGTTCTTGTACTGTTGTTTCACCAGTGGAATGAATAATACTAGAATTTTTTTTCTTTATAGATATTTTGTTTGTCAGATTGAAGACGAGAGAAATTACAATCTGTCATGTGTACATCATATTAGATTCTCTTTGAATTCTGTATTAAGTAGATATTTTGAACGTGAACGATATTATTATTATTATTATTATTATTATTATTATTATTATTATTATTATTATTATCATTATTATTCTTTCATACTATTCGCCATTTCCCGCGTTAGCGAGGTAGCGTTAAGAACAGAGGACCGGGCCTTTGAGAGAATATCCTCACCCGGCCCCCTTCTCTGTTCCTTCTTTTGGAAAATCAATTATTTTTATTATCATTATTATTATATTGTGTTGTTCAGTGAGTTGCTTTTTCGTGTTCTGCCTCCTGGCGACCACGCAATGAGCACTGGGCGTTGATTGATCAAGGCAACTGTGTCTGTCTGCCCGCCTCTTGATGTGAATACGAGATGTAGTCTCGCGTGCTCCCGTGGTTCGACTTTACGGGTGTCGAGGTGTTCCAAAAAGAATTGACACGGTTTTTTTTGAGGAATTTGTGCTTCATCGTATTTTGCATCACTCCGTCCTGGTCCTGTGCGTGTCACTCGCGTAGACAAGAATACATCGAAGCACAAGAGCAAAGAGGAGGAGGAGGAGTGAGTGAGGTGTGGTGTGGTGGCATTCATACCAGCCTCTCTATTGATGCGGACCCACCGCGCCAACGCCAGCCAGAGGCAGCAACCACACACACACACACACACACGGCACTCCATGACCGACTCCGGTTAATCAGATATTGTGCCGGAGTTCCTAGAATCCAGCGGGGGCCTCCTGTCCGAGAGAAGTTGTGTGTGTGGAACGCCGACCTGACCTGCAGCTGTCTCTCTGGTGCGAAAGTTAGCTTGATACTAACTCCTCCTCCTCAACCTCCTCCTCCTCCTCCTTCTACTCCTCCTGCTTTACCTCCTCCTCCTCCTACTTTACCTCCTCCTCCTCTTACCCCCTTTCTACGCCAGGGCTCCGCCATACCTGTGGTTGCAGACAAAGACATTTTGTTATAGGGCACGTTCGAATGTTTGGCGTACGTTCGCCTACTTGACGTATATGATCAAAACTGATTTAAAGAAGTTGAGGAATTCCCATAAACTCGTTTGAGAATCGGGGGTTAAAGGAACAGCGTACGTGCATGGTACGTACATGACACTCGCACATCTGTTCTCCACTTGGCATAGGTGTAGATGTGTATAGACCAACACAGTAGAGATAACGCTATATTCGCCAGGGACCAATTCGCTGTCGTAGATCAACATTCCAGGTGCGTACGTCGTATCGTAAAATGCTTAGGTTCGTCATATCAGTCGGATAGGAGCGTAGTACACGTTTTTAAACCAGTAAAAGACTTTTTTTTTTACGTCAGAATCATTCACATAAACCAGGTGGTTTAACTCCATGGTTTAGGTGTAAGCAGGCCCCCCATCTGGATTGCGTGAATTTATAAAGTGGATCCGGTTGCACAGTATTAGGAACTGAGAACTGTACGTCAGTGTATATTCAGTGCATGTATACACACAACACACACACACACACGTCACAGTGGTATATATACATGCCATATCATACGGATGGACAACGTGACCATCTTTTGTGAGGGTTGATAGTATGCACTGATTTGGTCCATACACATTAAGCCTCTTTAAGCCTTTCCATCTGTTGTGGCCTCGTCCTTATCTGTTGTAAGCTTCTCCATCTGTTGTGGCCCTGTGATCGTCTGTTGTAGCTTATTATCCATCTGTTGTAGCGTAGGGACCATCTGTTATACATTGACCATCTGTTGTATCTTAGTGTACATTTGGATACGCAAACTAGACACTTTGCTATTGAGGTAGACAATATATACGTTGGGGAGAAAAATGGTGTAATGGTTTATTGTGTTGGTTGCTTGGTCTTGATATATATATATATATATATATATATATATATATATATATATATATATATATATATATATATATATATATATATATTGGAAAGGATCACAATTTTGCTCTTGGTCAAGATATTCCTATAAGTCCACGAGGAAAATGAAACGCGATAGGTTCCCAAGTGCACTTTCGTGTAATAATCACATCATCAGGGGAGACACAAGAGAGAAATATAACAGTCAGTTGATATACATCGAAGAGACGAAGCTAGGACGCCATATGTATAACCAGTCCAGTTCCTCTGTGTTAAGAATAGAACTTCGTTCAACCATTTGATGCTTAGAGTTGTATGCCTCCACAAAAGAAAAATCACTTTCACCGTGATAAGAAAAGTGTATATATTGTTTACTTGTTAATAGTTGCACACACACGGCTCAGTAGCGAAGCCGTGTGTGTGTATGTGTGTGTGTAACACAGGGTTTGACGTCTCCCCGCTATATCCACGCGAGCAGTTTTCGCTTTATGATTAGATTACATTGATGTAATGGTTTGAGGGTACGCGGTGGTAATTTGATTGAGCGATCCACCATAGCTTATGTAGGTTTTAGTGTGTATGTGTGTGTGTGTGTGTGTGTGTGTAAATGTACGTATAATGTAACATGTGAACGTGCATGTTTGAGAATGTGTCGTATGTAAAGATGGTGGGAGCAATATTAAATATATAAGGCTACTACATATGTGTTTCTTCTTCAGTGTTGCGTTTCTTTTGAAATACCTGTATGGTATGCATGCAGAAATATCGCACGACTAGTTGCGCATAGCATCCAAATGGCAGTGAAGATGGGAGAGTACTCATCAGTTTTGTAATGTTAGGAAATGGATGTGATGTCACTTACAGAGAAACTGGTTTTTGATGTCACAAAGTTAGAAAATGGATGTGATGTCACTTACAGAGTTAGAAAATGGATGTGATGTCACTTACAGAGAAACTGGTTTTTGATGTCACAAAGTTAGAAAATGGATGTGATGTCACTTACAGAGTTAGAAAATGGATGTGATGTCACTTACAAAGTTAGAAAATGGATGTGATGTCAGCTACAAAGTTAGAAAATGGATGTGATGTCAGTTAGAAAGTTAGAAAATGGATGTGATGTCTCTTAACAAGTTAGAAAATGGATGTGATGTCACGTACAAAGTTAGAAAATGGATGTGATTTCACTTACAAAGGTAGAAAATGAATATGATGTCACGTACAAAGTTAGAAAATGGATGTGTGTCAGTTACAAAGTTAGAAAATGGATGTGATGTCATTTACAAAGAAAATGGATGTGATGCCAGTTATAGAGTTAGAAAATGGATGTCATGTCACTTACAAAAACAAACAGCAAAGAGGTTGTGTAGTGGTTTAAGTAGGTTGCCAGATCCAACCGCTGGTGATCTGTGTGTAATTGTTCGTGTTATAAGTGACAGACGATCCAGGCTTTCATCAGGCAGACAACAACAGCTGTAGGGAGTGTGTTGCAGCCATGGACCGAGTGTGTTGCTGGAAACAACCCTAGTTGTGTGTGGCCAGTGTTGTGTAGCCGTGCATTGAGTGCGTGTTGTTGGAGGCAGCAACAGCTGTTGGGGAGTGTTGCAGCCATGGACCGAGTGTGTTGCTGGAGGCAACCCTAGTTGTGTGTGGCCAGTGTTGTGTAGCCATGCATTGAGTGCGTGTTGTTGGAGGCAGCATCTGGTATATGTAGCCAGTGTTGCAGCCGTGTACCGAGTGTGTTGCTGAAGGCAACATCCGGTATATGTAACCAGTGTTACAGCCATGGACCGAGTGTGTTGTTGGAGATAAGAGATAACGATAACCAGGATCTTTCCATCACGGACTGAGTGTCTTCAGGACCTGTATATATATAACTTCAGGACCTGTAAATATAACTTCAGGACCTGTAAATATAACTTCAGGACTTGTAAATTTAACTTCAGAACCTGTAAATATAACTTCAGGACTTGTAAATATAACTTCAGGGCCTTTAAATGTAACTTCAGGACCTGTCAATATAACTTCAGGACCTATCAATATAACTTCAGGACCTGTCAATATAGCTTCAGGACCTGTAAATATAACTTCAGGAGCTATAGATATAACTTAAGGACTTGTCAATATAACTTCAAGACCTGTCAATATAACTTCAGGACCTTTAAGTATAACTTCAGGATCTATCACTCTAACTTCATGACCTGTACATGGTCATTCATGACCTGTATAAACGTCATAGGACACAGGCCAATCACCTCCCAAGTTAACCTTATAAGCCCGACATTGCTCTCGACCATTCAGATCTTGTCTTGGGTCATCGCTGGGTGTCATACAGGGGCCGAATTTTCCAACGGTGTTCCCATGGACCGTTTTGACCCAAGGAGACCTACCCACGATAGTTGAGGACCATCGCCATGGCTTCCAATACCTCTTGTTAAGCTTTTGAACTCCCGTTGACCATTTGGTCAGAAGAAACAACAGACAAAGGAGTGTCGTTCAGAGTTTTAAAAGGAGGACATGCTTGTCTGGTATTGGGGAGATGAACGTAACTTTACATTCCGGAGTGTTTGGGATCATGTTGCTTAACTTCCCCCATGTCCGTTTCCCCGAGAAGCTGGTGGTGGTAGGGGGGGAGAAAAATTGGAAACGTATCTGGTGTCAGTAAGATCATCAGCAAGGGATGGACACATCTCTGGAAACCATGCACGCCTCTGGAAAGCACCCTACACACCTACTTAGAAACCCTACACTCCTGTCTGGAAAGCCTGCTCGTATCTGGAAACCCTACACACCTCGCTGGAAAACCTTCATACCTCTTTGGAAACCCTACACATCTCGCTGGAAACCCTACACACCTCGCTGGAAACCCTACACACCTCGCTGGAAACCCTACACACCTCGCTGGAAACCCTACACACCTCGCTGGAAACCCTTCGTACAGCTTTGGAAACCCTACACATCTCGCTGGAAACCCTACACACCTCTCTGGAAACCCTACACACCTTCCTGGAAACCCTACACACCTTGCTGGAAACCCTACACATCTCGCTGGAAACCCTACACACCTCTCTGGAGACCCATACACACCTTCCTGGATTCCCTATACACCTCTCTGGAAACCCTTTTGCTCACCGGAAGATAACTGGGTCAAGGTAACTGCCTTTTTCTTTTTGGCACTGGACTGGTTCTGGTTTCCCCATGTAGGAATACAGGTTGACACTTGGAGAGGAATCTGACCGAACGAAAGGTGAGGTGCGTTCGTGGACAACCTCAGGCACTCCACAGCCAGCAGGACATCATAACCAGGTGCGTCGAACCTGCCTCTAATTTGGTCTTAAAGTATGAGCAGCAGTGCAGCGCTGGTACCGCTTCCAGGGTGAACTTAGTTTCGTATCTCCTTGTGGCTGGGGATACTGGACCAGCCATTGGTCCATTCCATGATTTTGCCGGATGGAAGTTAAGAGTCTCCGGTCTGAGTGGATTCTCTCTCTCTCTCTCTCTCTCTCTCTCTCTCTCTCTCTCTCTCTCTCTCTCTCTCTCTCCCCGAAGCGGTCTTTTGGAACGCTCGCGCCCACACGCCAAATGAAGCATGAGGTGCGCGCCTTTCTTGTGTTTTCCGAGAGGTCTCGGATGGCTCAAGCTCCTTTTAAGGCAGAGAGAGAGAGAGAGAGAGAGAGAGAGAGAGAGAGAGAGAGAGAGAGAGAGTAATGGTTCATTCTGTACGTGGGCGTTGAAAAAAAAAAAAGAAAACAAGGGTAATAGTGCGACGAAGCTTACTTCGACGGCTTCTTTAAAGGGGAGGCGATGAGAGAAGAGCGTTGTTAAAGGGGGATAGGAGCTTCGGGAAATGGAAAGTGTAGAGGGAACAACGCATGGACTAAGTAATTTAGGAGAGAGAGAGAGAGAGAGAGAGAGAGAGAGAGAGAGAGAGAGAGAGAGAGGAGGGACCGGTGGTTGCTTCGTTAACAAGGTTTTTTAAAGGGTTTTGATTGTAAGGTTAAGGTTTTTCAATTTAGACCTCAGCCTTCCTGCTGACGACGGCCCTTAATGTGGCATTGTCTTGGGTCGCGATAAACAAAAGCTCTTAGGGTTGTTAATCCAATTCTTCATCAAGGAAACTCTCTCTATCGAGGTTAGGAATAAGTGCATCCCATTTGTTTTACTGTTGCTGTTGTACATTTGAATTCGTAAATGTATCTATTATTATTATTATTATTATTATTATTATTATTATTATTATTATTATCATCATTATCATCATTATTATTATTATTGTTATTATTATTATAATGATTATTATTATTTATTAGTATTTCTAAGCTTTGAAAATTTTGGCCTGTAGTGTTTGAGGATTAATTATGTTTTAATTATAACTTGATGGGCATTTTTGTAAGGCAATTAATGTTCGAATTTGGACGTAGATAAGCACAGGGACTGGAAATCTGTAGGCGTTTCGGAAACTGGAAGTCTCTTGCTTGTGTGGTGACCTGATTCAACAAGCAGTGCGAAGGGGCTGACTAATGTGGGTCGCGGTTGTCGTCTGTCATTAAGCAGTAATGCTGTTAATATGTGGCGCGCCGGTTGTTACAGACCCCATCGGCTTTTGAGTGTTGCAGGCCACGGGTGAATTAACACGTGTAATGGGCTAGGATCATGGTTATGTGTCGTTGTCAGAGAGGGTCGCCTTGGGGTAGCGGGCCGTCGTGGTTGGTTCAGATGGTGTATGGTAGATCGCCTTGGGCTAGCGGGCCGTCGTGGTTGGTTCAGATGGTGTATGGTAGATCGCCTTGGGGTAGCGGGCCGTCGTGGTTGGTTCAGATGGTGTATGGAAGGTCGCCTTGAGCCAGCGGGCCGTCTTGGTTGGTTCAGATGGTGTATGGAGGGTCGCCTTGGGGTAGCGGGCCGTCGTGGTTGGTTCAGATGGTGTATGGAGGGTCGCCTTAGGGTAGCGGGCCGTCGTGGTTGATTCAGATGGTGTATGGAGGGTCACCTTGGGGTAGCGGGCGGTCGTGGTTGGTTCAGATGGTGTATGGAAGGTCGCCTTGAGCCAGCAGGCCGTCTTGGTTGGTTCAGGTGGTGTATGGAGGGTCGTCTTGGGCTAGCGGGCCGTCGTGGTTGGTTCAAATGGTGTATGGAGGGTCGCCTTGGGGTAGCGGGCCGTCGTGGTTGATTCAGATGGTGTATGGAGGGTCGCCTTGGGGTAGCGGGCGGTCGTGGTTGATTCAGATTGTGTATGGAGGGTCACCTTGGGGTAGCGGGCCGTCGTGGTTGGTTCAAATGGTGTATGGAGGGTCGCCTTGGGGTAGCGGGCCGTCGTGGTTGATTCAAATGGTATATGGAGGGTCGCCTTGGGGTAGCGGGCCGTCGTGGTTGATTCAAATGGTGTATGGAGGGTCACCTTGGGGTAGCGGGCGGTCGTGGTTGGTTCAGATGGTGTATGGTAGATCGCCTTGGGCTAGCGGGCCGTCGTGGTTGGTTCAGATGTATGGAAGGTCGAGACGGCTGTGGAAACAGCTATGGCACCAGCGTTCGATCGTGGAACCTCAAAGTGGAATCAACATTTCAATCATGAAAACCAGTGAGGAAATCTAGTGTCAAAGTTGGATGCCATTGAGAAAAATGCCCCTTCTACCTTTGTACCCAGCGAGTTACAAGGGAGTTAGGTCTCTGCGGATTCCTTAATCCTAAAGTATAATCCAATTTAGAACCCGGGTCCTCTTGAACCCTCTCAAGCCACCGAGAACCCATTTCAAGGAATGGGGGGTTTTCTCGAGGACTCCTCTCCACTTCGAGTAGCCAGCCAGCTCAACGCAGACATAACACCGCTTCCCCGTCCTGTGTGGTGGAAGGTCGAGATTGTTATATCCTAGGTCTCTCACAGACTCGAATGTCTCTTCCCTGGGGGGAAAAATAGAGAGCGAAAAGTTGCGTCATGGAAATCTCGCAGAGTGGAACTCATATCTCTTGGACATGTCGCTCTTGGAGGATGACGAACGGGATCTGCCCCGGGGAGTTGGGGGTGGTGGATAGAGGATAGGGAGACGGCGAGGAGAGAAGTGATAGGAAGGCAGTAAGGAGAGGGGATAGAGGATAGAGAGACAACAAGGAGAGGAGATAGAAAATAGGGAGACAGCAATGAAAGGGGATAGAGAATGAAGAGACAGTAAGGAGAGGGGATAGAGAATGAAGAGACAGTAAGGAGAATGGATAGAGGATGGTAAGACAGCAAGGAAATGGGATATAGAATGAAGAAACGGCAAGGAGAGGGGATAGAGGGTAGGGAGACAACAAGGATAGGGGTAGGGGGATGTGTCAGCGATTGGACTGTATATAGACCCCCATCGTGAACACTTGTCATTACTATTCGTGTGTCAGAGAGAGAGAGAGAGAGAGAGAGAGAGAGAGAGAGAGAGAGAGAGAGAGAGAGAGAGAGAGAGAGAGAGCGCTTGCAGGAAGCGTCGTGCGTGAGGTCATTCGTTCCCTTTTCGTCGCTGGAGACTGCAGGTGTCGTTGCATAATTCTTTAAAACCTACAGGTAAGTATCTGTCAGCCAGAGAAAGCATTATGATACATTGTACACCATCCTTTTAAGTATAGAAGCCATTTATCATGTAACTTTCCCATTCTGACGGTTTTAAATCGTACTTGACGAATACCTTGAGGCTCCCTCACGCGTTTGGATCAAGTTCACAATGGTCCTCCCGTTGAGTGACCTTTCCCACGTAGGTAGAGTTGCCGGATGGCACACTTTAGTCGTCCTCGCCGCCCCACTTTAGATCAAAAGACATATGTTTGCAGATATTGTCCACACGCGAGTCAACAGCCCAACGAGGAATAAAAGAACGCGTCATTGCCGAACACAAAGACTTCTGTCAACGGCTCAGGTAACAACAGATCGCGTTGGCCATTTCTGCATCACCTGCAGCTGGGCTAAATTTATCTCCCTTGACAAAAGACGGATCCGCTGACCAGAAGGGCATCCGAAGTGAGAGAGATGCCACGTGAAGGATGCGAACAAGGGGGATTCCCGGTGGTAGATGGAATTAAGAGGGTTGAATCCCTCTCAGTGAGGGGGAAAGATTTCGCCTCCAGAGTAGGTGCAATTTTAAGGTCATTGTATAGGAATGCATAACAAGATACGAAAGATAGTGACGAGGATTATCATTTTTGATTGACATAGAGGTTTCTGACAGACGCGTGAAGATCATAAACAGTAGATCAGACATTGAATAGCGAAAGATAGTAACGAAGTTTATATATATATCTGATATACAAAGAGGTTTCCCAACAGACAACCGAATGGCGACCCTGAAACACTGCGGGGATTGCCAAATGGCACTCTGTAGCGATTATGTTTACGAACGAATACTTTAATGTCGTTGTCACGATGCATGAACGGCAGAGCCCAAGTCGCGAGACACAGGAGAACATTGTGAGGGAGTGTCTGTGAGTCTGGTAGATAGGAGATACCGAAAGCTGTTAGTACCACTTTATGATAGACCGCTGCTGCTGCTCACAGAGATAGTGTGTACGTTTGCGCCAACAGGAGCGCGTCTGTATCTGATCCCACAAAGTCCTCAGTCACTTGGCGAGAGTAGACTGTCTTGGGGGAAGCGGAACTGAACACCTTTCGTCAGTTTGGTGAATGAAGACAAAAGAGGAAGAGTTCTCTGTTGCCATTTGTGTCTGTCAGTGGCGCCGAAGAAAGCCTTTGTTTCGTCACGGGAAAGACGAAGCGGATTGGTGAAGGCGTTTGCTCATTGCTCGCCACTTGGCGGAGACTGGCACGTCTGCATTGCTTGCTACGACGTGTGGAACTGATGGACCTGAGAGACAGTTATCTTGCTTGGTGTTGTCGCTCCCGTTTTCTTCTTTGGGGAATAGAATGACGTTTGCAAACGCCGAGCAAATCAAGAGGGTTTGGTTCAGAGCATCTGTGTGTGTGTGTGTGAGGGGGCTCTTACCATCCCATTGGAGCGCTGATCATTGATGGCATCTGTGTGTCTGCAATGGGCGAAACCCTGTTCCTCCAGCGTAATTGTATTCTAATGAGGGCGGGCTAATTTTGTTATTTTGGGCCCCGTTCAAATTGCATGGTCGAGGACAGCGTGGCGTGAGCGAATCTGGTGCAACAGTTCGGCGCGTCGCACCACCAGCTCCGTTGCGCTATTTTGGAGAAGCTTAGAGGTTGGATCTTAGGAATTCTGTGTAGATATGGGCGGCGAAGCTGGCTGCAGAAAGCAGTCGAGAAGAAAAATCTTTTCTAAGACGCTTTTAGATTTATAGAAAAAGATTTGTTAGGAGCAACAACAGTGATGACGTATAGTGTATCCCTTGTGTTAGCGAGATGTCTACTCAGAGTGGGCACCAAAGGGTCGGAATGACCCAATGGTTTTCTAATGACATTGTAAACACTGGTTACGATTGGTGGGTTCGCAGACTCCCCGTTTCTCAGACGCGTGTTTCATATGCTTCGAAGCAGTGAAGGTAAGTAACGAGACGACTCTATCAGACATCTTTCGGGACCCACGTTCGGGATATAGCTGAACCTTCTGAGATAGATTGTTGGAAATGGCAGACCGAATAACATAGTGGCTCCTCACCAGCAAAATTCTTCGTGATCCTATCATGATTTCTTGTCACACGAAACATAACAGAAGCAGTGACGGTACGGAAACGGATTCAGTCACGGGTCACATGGTAGGCAGGAAGTTGATGCTTCTAGCTGGGTGTTAAAACCTTATTTATCTTGATGGTTTAGTTGCGTGATGCGTCGTTTTTCAATGCAGGTATGTGGAGTGCGGTATAGGTGACAACAAAGGATCGTACCCCTTTGCCTAGATCACGAAGCCTGATACCGGTGTGATTCTAAACGTTGCATATAATCTCTTACAGTGACGTCTTATGATTCCTTACGCAGTCGCTGATGATGATCGTGTCGCTGGCTCAGTGCAATGTATACTGATAAACGCGGGAGCGCAGTCTTCTCCAAGGAGACTTTTTGACGTGAACTACTGACGCTGATTCTGAAGAAGTTGATGACGCGGGGTTTTGTAGATGGACGACTCAGGTGCCCCTGGGGTCTCGTTGTTTGAAGACCCTTCTGGCCATAGGCTAGCGAGGGTCCTTCATCTTTACACCTCCTTAGGGTCCTTCACGTCTCCTTAGTCCCCCCCCCCCCCTCTCTCTTTCCCCCTCCACGACCCTCGTTGTTAAAGACCCACCAGGCCTTAGCCTAGCAAAGGGCTCCTGTTATAAGAAACCACCTCCCCGTCCCTCCTCCCACCGTCTCTTTCACCCCTCTTTAACAGGCCTCGTTCTTGGAGATTCAGGAGACCATAGCCTAGCGAGAGCCTTTGTGTATGGCCGACCCCGTCCCTTCTTCTTGTTCCTCTCACGGGGTCTCGTTGCTCGAGATTCAACAGGCCGTAAGCTCTTATCGTTAGAGCCTTCCACGTTGTTTCCCCCCCTTGCCCTTCACAGCCTTCCGAATACAATGAGCTCGCGTCAATGGAGGCTCGGGGAGAACCTGCAGTGTCCGTGGGGCGGCAATTCTAATTCGAGCCTCTGCCGTCAGAGGTCCAGGTGTAGGCTGGCGACAAGAGAGTTACCTGGAACTCAGCTTGGGGGAGAGAGAGAGAGGGAGGGAGGGAGTGTGTGTGTGTGGAGGTGGCTGCTGCAGGCGCTGTTTGTTCGCGTGGCGCATTGTTCTAAGGCGTCTCTCTCTCCTTGTAATTAGATGAGGGTTACATCAGCATTATTGATTTCTTGTTTTTTTTTGTTTTCTGCGTCGCGACAAGTCATTTGCTCCTCCTGATACACAACGGCTCAAGAGTAATCACGCCAAGGAAGTGTCAGTCGCCTTTACGGTTGTGTGTAGAACGCCCTCGAATTACACCAAAGGGATTCGCCAGCTATTAATGATAACACCAACATCTGTTGCCCCAGTCGGTGGTATCCAGGAGAGAATGTAGTCCGGCCGCATTACCGGCTCCGGACGCACGCGCGCGCACACACACACACACACACACACACACACACACACACACACACACATACACACACACACATACATACACACACCTCTCTCTGAAGCATGGCTTCTGTGTAAATCCAAGAAAATTGTCTTTACTCGAGATAAATGCTTGTGTTGGCTGGACAGATAAAAAAAAAAGAAAAAAGAAAATAGCGCTTGGAACTCTCGCCTCGTCATGAGGGCACTACCCTCCATCGCAAGTTCTCTGGGAGGATAGTCCAAAAGGAGCATGTTATGGACGGGCGATGTGTTGGTACTGGATGAGATCGCTGAGGGCTACTAAGGTGATGAGAGCTCGAGTTGTTAATCCCCTGTTTATGACATCTTACAAAACCCGCTGCCCAACTGTACGACAAGCCGTACCGTCTGAGCTTAAACTCTCTCTCTCTCTCTCTCTCTCTCTCTCTCTCTCTCTCTCTCTCTCCACACACACACACACACACGTCTCCGCCCTGCTGACGTTCAAGGCACGTCATCATTGCCACCTACGTGCCTTTCTTAAACCTCGGCGAGAGCCACGGTCGCTCAGGCCGTCCCACCCACCCACCTCAATGCCACACAAACTCAGCGGATGTCGCCGCCTTCATTCGCATACAGACTCTCATTCCTTTGTCGCGCCGTGATGATCACCACGACGGTGCGACCCTTGAGCACGACGGTGCGACCCTTGAGTACGACGGAACGACCCTTGAGTACGACGGAACGACCTTGAGCACGACGGAACGACCCTTGAGCACGACGGAACGATCCTTGAGCACGACGGGACGATCCTTGAGCACGACGGAACGACCCTTCAGCACGACGATGCGACCCTTGAGCACGACGGAACGACCTTGGCACGTTATATATGACAGAGAGGACACTCATTCGTCCATAGCCACTAGCTTTCACGCCCTGTCATATGACAGTGGTCGTTAAGTCGTCTGTAAACTGTAGGTTTCATGCGTGCCATATAAACAAGAGTACTTTGACAGTCATTAACTTGTCTGTAAGCTGTAGGTGGTATGCGTCCCATATAAACAAGAGTACTTTGACAGTCATTAACTCGTCTGTAAACTGTAGGTGTCGCGCGTGCCATGTAAACAAGAGTACTTTAACAGTTGGTTCCTTGCCTGTCATATATGACAAGAGGACGACGATTGACCCTGTTTAGGTCAGCGACGGTGTATCTGCAGTCGACTGGCGAAGCGTGTCATTATCGCGTGCTCGAGAAGGGTCCAGTATTATCTGGACTTCAATTGCGACAGTTTTCAAAACTTAATTGGTGTAACGAGTGAAAATGTGACATTTTTTTTTCTAACCCTGTGCTTTGGTTAAATTAGTGGCATTACATGTAACGCCGCAAACAGTTTGATTAATTAAAGTGTTTTACGTGTTCACGAGCAAATGTCTTTTGTGGTTAGAAATAATGGTTATTTTTTTTTTTTCTTAGGGTGGTTCGGGGAAATTTCATCCTGTGTTCCAGAATGTTTCATTTAGTTACGTGATGGAGAGCGTTGATTTGTGGTCTGTGTGTGTGTGTGTGTGTGTGGAAAGCGAAGCAATTACATGGAAACGAGGTCTCAACGCTTCATCAGTTATCCGTTTAGTGAATGAACTCTGCCGGCGCCTCTAACTATATAGGAGCGAATTGTTCTTGGATTGTACGATACACTTCTTCGTTTATTGCAATTAACTCTTGTATCTCTCATTTATTATTAGGAGGGATAGGGGCAAGCCTTCAAGCACTGACGTGAGGTAAAGGAGAGGGTTCCTCAGACCCTGTCATTATGGAGAGATACCAGCTCACTTCTTTGGTATATGTTAGGCAGAACTGGAAGCAAAGCAGCCTGTTCCAGCGGTATATACAAGGCCATAGAACCGTAGAACTGGAAGGCAAAACTGGAAGTTTTCCAGCATGTTCTGGTTATGACACGGCCTTAAAGGGCACTGGATTGTGCGAGGCATTAGACCCACAGAACTGGGTCTGGCATATGGAAGGCCTTCGACCCATAGAACTGGAAGATAAACAGCCTCTTCTGGCATATATGAGGCGAAAGACCCACAGAACTGGAATATTACCAGCTTATTGTGAATTACGCAAGGGCTTAGACCCACAGACTTGGAAATGTTGAATCAGCCACCCCTTTGGCGCGGGCAAGGCTTGAAGAATTGCAGTTCCAGGACACAATCACTACAGCACCACTTCTCTGGAGTGAGCAAGGCCCCCAGACTCGCCCTCCTGGAAGGTTAACTGCCCGCTCCAGCACCAAAGACGGAGATTCATTCCAGCTCTATTATGCCTTAGCATTAAGTAGGGGGAGGACGAAGTGAGACTATACTACATACCGAGCCTGACACAGTTAATGGAAAAGGTTAAAAGTGAGACACCTCGAGTGAGAAGCCTGGCGCGTAATGCGACCGAGAGAGGTGGCGATAGCGAGAGAAAGACTGGAAGCGAAATTACTGTCATCTTGATAAAAAGGAGAGTTAAGTTGATGTTCATTGGAGGTTTTGGTCTTATGCTTTCCAGACTGGCAGATAGTTTGGATGTTTTGATCCACCGGGTTGTTCTCCTCTGCAGTCCACAATCAGGCGTATCCATCAGAGCTTAGTAGTTAGTACACGTTGAAAAGCCTTACGTCGCTCTTGTGTATGTGTGTGTGTGTTTGTGTTTGTGTTTGTGTGTGTGTGTGTGTTTGTGTGTGTGTGTGTGTGTGTGTGTGTAATATATATATATATATATATATATATATATATATATATATATATATATATATATATATATATATGAACTTGAGTATGTTGAAGTTTGATATCTCAGAGAAATGACCAAAATTGGTACTTTCACCTCATTTTGAGATAGGATGTTCGAATGAAAACATAAAGTTAGACGAGAATATGTAGATGAGGTAATTATATTCATGCATGTAGGTATTAACTGGTGCGATATTTTGTTATCCCAATATATTTTACTTTCTTTTCGAGGTAGGTGGAAAGGAAGTCAGACTTGGTTTTCAAGATTTTTAACTTCTTAGGCACATCGGGACAGCCCTAAAGGTAAGGTCTGATGTTGTGGCCTTTTGGCCCAACTCGAAAGGGGCAAGGTTAAAGACCATACCATCGTTCCCAAGGCTCCTAGTGTTCAAAGATCCGTCGCATCCAAGGGTCGCCACCACCATGAGTGCCAAAGGCGTTTCCAGTAAGTCGTTGGAAGAAATGGCATGGTAGATATAAGCAGTGGCCTCCCCTAGCACCGGAGCTGTACCTGGGGGAGAGGGAATCAAATACAGGCCTCGTCTCCTCCCGGCCAGTTAATGTGGCATTAAAAGATTTCCGATCGCCTACTATTGTTGGCCAGACTCACTCACTCTCGCCAAGATGATTATGTATCGCTGATCTTAGATAATGTTCGCGTGTGTGACGGTGGAACGCGTTCGTTTATGTATCAGTGGTATTGGATCATGTTTGGATCTGTGACCGGGGGGAAAAACGCGTTCGTTTAAAACTGTGGTTGCTTTCGTTACAGATTTTGTGTTTTCGCGTCGTTTGGATTCTTATACTTTATTTTCTCTTTTTTTAATTACAGTTTCTTTCATTTTTTTTTTTTTGGAAGGGGGTTGTTGACATGGAAGTATTCATAGGAATTTGTTGTCCAAGCTGTTGGTTTTTGCTAATTAGGAAATTAGTAATTATAGATTGCTTTGGATTAAAAGAATTGAAAAATTGGGTACTTATGGTAGTGACTGTACATATATATATATATATATATATATATATATATATATATATATATATATATATATATATATATATATAAATCCTCCCTTCTCGGTTTTTTTTTTTTACATTTCCAAAAGAAGGAACAGAGAAGGGGGCCATGTGAGGATATTCCCTCAGAGGCCCAGTCCTCTGTTCTTAACGCTACCTCGCTAACGCGGGAAATGGCGAATAGTATGAAAAAAAAAAATATATATATATATTGCATGGATGATGAAGGACTCAGAGGCCGTTTGTATAATGAAGTCTGCAATAATGGTCATCGAATTATATAGAACTTGTGTGGTCGTTGAAGATATTTTCGATTGATGGTTATGCCTTAACATTCACGGTCTCAGAATGACCCTAGCCTGAATGGAACCAGGGGTCATGGAAGAGCCTGCAGCCTTCCAGAAGGTCATGCATTCGTATCCAGGTTCGAAACTCCGGTTCTTGGAGTGTCTGTTGCTTTCGTGTGGTCATGTTGAAGACGCTACTCAGTTCGTGTGGGCTGGACAGAATGTTGATTCATACATTGTGAAGGATTCTAATGATGGTGAATGTCTCTTAAAGGATTCTAAAATGATGGTGAATGTCTCTTAAATGATTCTAAAATGATGGTGAATGTCTCTTGAAGGATTCTAACGGATAGTGAATGTCTCTTGAAGAATTCTAACGGATAGTGAATGTCTCTTAAAGAATTATTTATTTTACACTCTCTCTCCCCTTTTTGTTATAGCCACAGCGTCTTTATCGTATGTATTTTCCCCCACATATTTTCAACCTGTGGCTACATATTCAGGCCTGAATTTTGGGGGAGATGGGAAGAGAGTAAGGGCGGGTTGGGGGACAGAACTGAATTCGCCCCAGTGACATTACACATCTCGTCTTAAGCATCAGATTAGTGGGGTGTCTGAGGACCTGGACGCTCACGACCTCGTAAGACGCGAATTTAAGCTCCGTAAGGCATGCCTTTCGACCATGATGGACTCTTAACTTTACACCCATGTCATACGAAGCCTTCCCACGTAACACTGTCTTGCCCTTGAGAGTTGTATCACGTGGCACTCGTATTCCTTTGAGGCACATCGCAATCCCAAAATGATCTGATCCCCTTTACGTAGCTTCGTCGGAAGCCCGAGTTGGGTATATATATATATATATATATATATATATATATATATATATATATATATATATATATATATATATATATATATGCGTGTGTGTGTGTTTACCAAAAGGCGTCCTGGCTTCGTCTTTTCGATGTATATCAACTGACTTATATCTCTCTATTGTGTCTCCCCTCATGATGTGATTACTACACGAAAGTACACTTGGGAACTTATCGTGTTTCATTTTCCCCGTGGACTCATAGGAATATATGTATATATAGTATGTATGTATGTTTACCAAATGGCGTCCTAGCTTCGTCTCTTCGATGTACATCAACTGACTTGTATATCTCTCTTGTGTCTCCCCTAATGATGTGATTATTACACGAAAGTGCACTTGGGCTTGTATGTGTTACGTAAGGGTAGAAAGGTCATGTGCGTTGACCTTCATCTGCCGATAGATCACGTGGGCGGAGTCGACACGTGCCAACCACCACGACCTTTGCCCATGACCCCCCCCCCCCCCCCCCAAACAGGTTAGGGAATTGGACAATGATTATATTGATCGCTACCTGCCCGTGTGGGTAAGAGAGCGGAGGTGTGGTCGTGTAATTACACATATCAGCTTGTGTGGGGGAGGGAGTTCTACACTCGTAGGGGCTTCCCCACCCCTTTTCCCCCCATATCATAAAACTTAAACCCTTAAAACTTAAACCACTGTCGTACAGTTTCTTTTAACTTTGTGTACTGTGTGTGTGTGTGTGTGTGTGTGTGTGTGTGTGTGTGTGTGTGTGTGTGTGTGTAATTTTTCGTCTGTTCTTGGGTGCGGTGTAGGGTAGGTCAGTGTACTATAGGGGAAAAGCGAGGTCAGTTACGGTAAGATATCTTTAAGGTAGGGAAGGGGCAAGATAGTCCAGGTTAGAGAGGGGAGGGGAAGATAGATTAAGGTAACAGAATGATTCGTGTCGGCAAGAGAGAAGAGTTGCGCGGGACGAGGGAGTTGGAAGGGAAAAGCTGTCTTGTGTCTTTCTTGTGGTGATGTCGGTCGACGCTACGGGAGGGAAAGACTGAGCTGTGTGCTTCCTCAGTGCGTAGTGCTGGCTGTTAAAGGGAGACACACGACCCTCCTTTACGGCGAAGGTAATTGGGACGAGTAGATTATTGAGGGCGCCTCTCTCTCTCTCTCTCTCTCTCTCTCTCTCTCTCTCTCTCTCTCTCTCTCTCTCTCTCTCTCTCTCTCTCTCTCCCATTCATCAACATGGGTCAGCTACTGACGGGCCCGATCAAATTGGTGAGGCTCCGCCACGGCCACGACCTCCCCCACCCCCCCAACGCTCGCGTCTCCTGCAGGAGGTGCACAGTTGCAAGGTGGCTCACTCGCAAGGCGGGGGAGCGGCCCCTACGTTCGGTTACCTCTAGGCAAAGTCTTCTCATGGTTAGGGTGTGGGAGGGAGAACTATGCTTGTGTAGGTGTGGAGGGCCAGGTAGTTGAAGCCGTATTTGATAATCTTAAGGTGACAGACGGTTCCAGCCTACAGTGGAGACTTGTGTGTATAGCCGTACACTGGATGACCGAAACCTTGACCTCCTCTTTCTTTTTAGGTGTTTAGGAAGATACAGTGTATATACCAGCACTAAATAGTCCACCTCTGCTGCTCATATGACAGAAAGGTTCCTTTATCCTGGAGACAGAAGGGCTCTGTGATCCAGGCATGTAAGGGGAAAGAATCAGTCTTTTCCAGGCGATAGAGAGTTCCCTTAGTATTCCAGGAGATATCAAGGTTCGGCGTTTACGTTCCAGGCAACGGGAAGATTCACTCTTATATATTCCAGGTGAGAGAAGGCTTCTTCAGACCTTGTGACACGTTGAGGTATTCTCTCGCAATGCCCGGGAAAGAAGGATTGAATCATACGAGTCTTATTTCTAGCATATCGGATCGCTTTAAGATAGGACGATGCGCTATTGTCGTAGTTTGACGCTGTAGTAATAGCGTATTCTTCTAGGTGAATTAGATGAATATGTAGAGATATTTATCTTGAAGAATGAATCCCTCTCTCACCTCATTTCATTTTAGTCACGTAATTAAGTTGTATAATTCAATTGCATATCATTCCCTTCACTCCTGCGCCCTCATCTGCCTCAGTTTGCCAGAGTATTTAGATTTCTGGACTTATTTTGTCCCTGGGAATGAGATCTTCCTCCAAGGCTCTGTGTGTCGGAGCCTGGCAGAGGGAGAGGGTGGGTGGTTGATGATATAAACATGGGGCACCTCGAGTGTTATGTGTGTGTGTGTGTGTGTGTGTGTGTGTGTCGCTGTTTTAGGGGAGAGAAATGGGTTAGATGGCACCTGGACCGTTGTCATGGCGACGGCGTCTACGTCACCGAAGGTTAGCTTAGCCATTCATTCTTGCGTTCATCCTAGCGGTCGTCATCCGGGGCCCGACATGGCCGTTTACTACGAAGGGAGGGAGGAGGGAGGAAGGAAGGAATGAAGGAAGGAAGGGGGTGGAGGGATAGGGGGGTGTGTATGACGACCATTGCCCCCCCCCCCCCCTACCTCCCCATCCCCCGTGTGAGATGGACATGGGTGCTGTGTGTTGCCATACTCACACTTACCCTCCCTCACAGATCCTCCCTCACACCCCCATGATGCATGCAGCTGGGGTAGATTAGTATTGCAGTCCGGCTCGTTTGGGAGGGAGGGAAAAGGGGGGGCAGGGGGGTTTGTTAGAGGGTCTCTAGTGTGAGGGGAAGGTGGGATACCACCATCGTCCATTCTGGAGCTACCGTCTTTAACAGGTCCGTCATCGACATATACAGTGTGTGTGTGTGTGTGTCTTCTCTCTCTTGTTTCCCTTAACCGCCAGCAGCGACGGCTCCTCCTCCTCCTCCTCCCCTCCTCCTCCTCCTCCTCATCCCAGCATCGTCACTACGAGGCAATGGGAGGTCACCATCTCCTCCAGTGCCTTCACCGTGACAGACGTAGACGTTTACGTCAGCTCTGTACGTGATGTCGTCCTATTCTTATTTTCTTCGCCAACAACCGCCACATGTGTTCTCCTCCTCCCTCACCCCACTCACCACCCTATCTCTAACATCACTTCTTCCCTACGCTCACCACCATAACTTTACCCCTCATCTCCCTCGCACCTCTTGACTCGCTGTTATCTTGCGTCACTTAACATCCCGGCGTCTGTGCTTCCCGACGCCCTACGTGGCACAGCTGCTACACTCCGTGTGGGTCATGACTTCTGGTGCTCTGATTTGAGGCGGAGGCTTTCTCATATCCTCTTTACGCGCGCCCGAACACACACACACACACAACACACACACACCACACACACACACGCACCCTCGCCTCGATTCTAGAGGCTGTCTTGACTGCCACACAGCTCCGGTGTGTGTGTGTGTGTGTGTGGAGCCAAGCTGCCCTGTTGCTTGTCTGATCAATCAAGCTGTTTGTGGTCTCGATCGTCAGATCCCTCGTGAAGAAGAAGTTGAGGTTTTGAATGTATTCACTGTGTGTGTATATAGATTCTTACACCTTCTGATACACGAGCCTTTTTTTCAAACTTTGGAAATCTATAAATTTTCGTGTTTTGTCCAGTTCTTTTCATGGTTAGGTTAGTCTTCTGTGTTTAGGCATGCCAGTTGGATAATAGTTTTATTTTCGAATAAACAGCAGGAATCATATCCCCTCGTGTTTACTTTGATGCTTAGTATATCTCCTGTCTGTAATGGCTGCCTTAAGACAGAATGTCGCTATATATATATATATATATATAATATATATATATATATATATATATATATATATATATATATATATATATATGACATTGGCCCTCAGCCAGACAAGAGACCTGGCGAACTTTTAATAGCAAATTAATCTTGTCTCCGCCCGAGAGAGAACAGAGTCAAGGTGACTTCATTTATGAAGGTCACTTGTCATAACTCCCAGAACTTTAACTGTCTCGCTTCCGTGACGTAATGGTTTGTTTGCGTCGAATGTTCTGGGCGTTTGTGTGTGTGTGTGTTGTGTGTGTGTGTCATGTACTTCCATCAGAACGAGGGATGTTAGAATTCCCATGTTTTTGAAGCTTCAGGATATATATATATATATATATATATATATATATATATATATATATATATATATATATATATATATATATATATATATATATCATTGGAAAACTATGGTTCATACCTAATCCCAAGTGTCAGCGTCCAGTGCTGACGATACTTTTAAACACTCGCCTTGTGACTGACGGGCAGTTGGTGAAGCGAAGTTGTAATCTGTCATTGTATCATCTCACACCCGACCTGAGACTTGGGGAAACGCCACTGGTTAAATGTAGGGGTCACTGTCATGAACGGTGGTGCGTTTGACAGTGGAGGCACCAGAGATCCCCATCATCGTTTGCGACGATAGTATGATTTTTTAGGTGTCTGTGGCTTTGCACTCCAGTAGAACACATTGTTTCCATCTCATACATTTCATGTGCTGTGACATAGTTAGATACATATAATTCTTCCCCCCCCCCCCCCCCCCCCATCCACAGATTCTGCATTTCGTTTTCCATTCATTCAAAGTCGTGATCTAATATGTGTGAGTCATAAGACTACAAGAGATATTGGCTTAATTTGCGAAAGTATGATCCAATTTCTTCTTTTTTTTTTTCCTTCTGCTGGATCTGAGCGAACCAGTGTCACACGGTCTGAATGGTTGCTTAAAGCGAAGCTGTTCGTCTGTCCCGACTTCCAGTAAGTTCTCAGCTACCCTCAGTGTTTCCAGTTTCCAGCGACGTTTTACGCGCTCTCAATAATCGATCTTTAATTCCCCGTAGTTCTGTGTTTGATGGCGTCTAGATGAATGTAATTAAGAGGTGTTTTTTTGTTTTGGTTAACAGCCCTTCCCACCGATTATATTTTATAACATTTCCCGTAGTTGAGAGATTCTGAAACACAGCTCCGTTGTCTCAAAGTGTCCTCACCGTTTTGACAGCCCCCCTATATGGGTGGTGGCTAATTTGGAAGCCCTTACTTTCCTCTCCATGCAATCTGTCAGACGAGCTTCCATGAAGGCTGGAAACACCATTCGCCTCTCACACATGTATTAAAATGGGATTCTGACAGTCGCGTATGCTTTGCCTCTCAGCTGTGTATGATAGGGATTTCGTTAGGTTGTGCAGGATGGAAGTGTGTGTGTGTGTGTGTGTGTGTGTGTGTGTGTGTGTGCATTCACGTAGAAGTGGAAACATGGCACACATATATACAGAGTTAAGTGAGAGGGCAACACGAGCGTAAAACCCCGCCCCGAACACAAAACAGCAGTAGCAGTACAATCCTGTGCAGTTGTATGTACAAAAACATGGTCTTGTTAGCTGGCCGCTATGGGGAATGTGCAATTTATTACTGGTGCACAGACCTGCAGAATTGGTATTGACATGTATATTGATGCGTATTCTGTGTTCTTTTCCTTATTTACCGTGGTGTGGCGTGGAGCGTTCCTGACCGTGGCGCATTCCGGGGGCCGCCCAGGGTCGAGCGCATAGGTTCGAATCCTGGTAACGGCAGTCGGTCCACAGTCAACTCAGCTGCTCATCCACCTTAGGGGTTGGTCGGTAAGATGGATACCTGGCTCAGGCTAGGGTGTATACAGTATATATATATAGTGTTTATGGGATGGCCTTGATTAGGGCCTTAGCTGCCCATGCCGTTTAAGCTAACATAGAAATAGAATACGACAGGGGAGATAATCTTGGCCAAGACATAGTGATGCGGAGTCACTCAAACGAATCATCGGAGAGATATACTAATTTGCTGGATTTCTCCATAAATTCGACTGTGTTTTTCTGGCCTGATTTGTATTTTTCATCCAGTTTGCTGTCGTCGATGGGAAGGTATCAATCAAGCTGATATAGATTGAAAAATACCCAGAGTGTCGTAGGATATATAGAGGTCGTCTGATCACTGGGGTGGCTCCCGCTCTTCCGACTGTCCTCTTTGTGTGCAAGTCTACGCGTCTAGCGAAGGGCGTAGAGAGGTAGACTGACACTTTCCACGCCGTAGACGCTGCGAAGACCCTTATGTTAAAGAGAACCGAATCCTGGAGGTCGAATAGAATCCTGGAGGTCTTCGATGCCCTGATGTTAAAAAAAAAAGAAAAATCAGGAACTCTTGTGTACGTCTTTGTGTTACACATTATCCATGAGCTTCTCCTGACGTATGGGCCTTAGATCTCTTCCCCTCCTTCTTCGACAAATCGTATCACAAGGTGGTCTTTAAAGTCCTCTTGAGCGTGAGGTCGATGATTGGGTGCGGCAAATATCCTTTCACTTTCCCCATTTATCGAAGGGATGAAGGACAGGTAGGAGGAGGGAGATGAAAGAACAGGTGAGATCTCTGAGAGTGAAGCGAGAAAAGACGCGAGACGGGGTCAAGGGAATTCTGGAAGGATCGAGAATGTGAGGATCAGGAGGAGGAGGAGGAGGAGGTGGTGGAGGTGTAGGTGGAAGAGGCGTCGCCAAGGCAAGTCAGGAGGTAAGGTGTCCAGACTTGTGTGGGTCGGATTCCGGGTGTTCGGCGGAGGCTGAGGCGAAAGGCAAGGCCAGCTCACGTGTGGGAAGTTGATGGTTGGGGGAGGGAGCGGCGGGGCGGTGGGTCAGGTCAGGTTTCTTCAAGAGTCTGTCACAAGGGTCATGGCCGGACAAGATATACAGGTAGCTTCATGGCCCGAAGAAGAAGGAAAATTATGGAAAACGCACGTCATAGAAATTTGAACCAGAAGGCTGATCGGTTCAAGAGCATTGGCCATTATCGAACTTGGGTCTTTCAGATGCGCTACTCGATTGACTTCTGAACTTCGAAGGCACCAAAAGTTCGAGCCAACATGGAGAGACGAACAATAGTAAAACTGTCCGAGAAGTAAAGGTAAAATCAACACTTCCTCCTTCCCTTCCCCGCGCAGCAGTTCGCCCAAAGTGTCGGGTGTAGAGACTTAACTTCAGCGACCTGAAATGTTTGAGACGCGTTCCTTCGGCGAGTTCGAACACTCGAGTTGGATCTTTGTGTATAACGCGACAGAGGCTCGCTGAGTGTGCAGCCGGGAGGAGAATAGAGGACATGGCCAGAGAACTTCAGTGGTCTGCGGATTGGATATCATGGAAGGGAAGAGCTTGGGGTGTGATGTCCAACTTTCATTTTTTGCTTATCTGAAGCCGAAAGAATAAGAAAAGAAATACGGGCGTTCATTTTACGTTCTGTAGAAGAAGTATGAATCAGATGATATTGAAGGCAACAGTTGTATTATTCGTTAAGGCACTTGATTAGTTGATATGATGTAGACTTTATTGTGAATGACTGATTTAACATCATGATGCTAAGATGTATATATATGAGCCGTCAGGACTGTGTTCAAAGAGCTTTCAATGCCCTTATTATTGTGGTAGGGGAACTAGATTAGTAGCAACGGCCGGAATCTCTTAGGCTATAATTGCCTGGGGCGCAGAAGGAGACCTTATATCGTCGTGTATACCTGGGAAATCCTAGAAGGTATGAATACCAGCTTATGGTCAGAAATGATATCTTACGGGCACTTACAGGCATGGAAGACTGTAGAATACCCACCTCTGAAATCTGAAGGTGCGATGTACGCAATAGACGGAACACCTTAACTATCCGGGGCCTAAGACTCTTCAACACCTTTAGACAGCATGGGATGCACAGTAGTGAAGTATAAGAGTTCGCTGAACGTGTACCTACAAAGTGTACCACACCAGCTAGGCTGCTGGGGGGCTATGGAGGCCAGCGGGCTCCGTCGTCCAGCAACCTGGTCGACCAAACGATCCAACCCAACAACCTGTATCCAGGTATTCGCCTCCCCCAGTCCACCACCTGCCGCAGGTGGCCTCCTCTCTCCCGCACCACCTGCAACTAGAGACCACCCCTAGCATTACCAACCTGCCACTAGGACGAACCAGACCGACCCTCTACCACCATCAACCAACCACTCGAACCTCACCATCAACCACCCCTTTGGCCCACCACCACGTACCACAAGCACGCATTTCAGTCCAATCACACGCTAGTGTAAAATTCAAACCCTCTCATTCAGTACAGGGCTTGAAAAAAAAAATGAGGATTGAAAAGTGCTTTTAAATTGAATGATCAAAAGTCATATCAGTGAATGAGTTTCATTTTGTCTTATTAATTAAAATGCTTCGCTGTGTGCCGCAGGCCAATAAGGCCTATTGGCAACACATATGACCAGCGACCCCATTACAGCTGCCTGGGCCCGCGCGGGGCCCGTGTGGGGTTGAAGACCACGGCCCAAAAACCTCACAGGGTATTCTAGCACTTGCCTCTCTCCCAGGGAGACGTTTAGCAGACCTGACTGGACTGAAACAATTGGACTTTTGGACACTGTGTCAAATTTTCATCATCGTTTTACCTTTTATAAAGAGTTTTTTTTTTTTTTTACTCAAAAAATTTCTCATCCTTTACCTTTTTTTTTTTTATATATATATAACTTTTTGATTTAATTTTCACTTTTCAAGCGGGGTCAAATGGAAAGAAAATTTGGGAATGGAAAAGTTCAAACGAACTAGTTTTGGGGGGGGATTTAGCTTCAGGTTCGAAGGGAAAGGTTTGCCAGCCTGCCTGCCTGCCTGCTCAACTACGAATACATACGATGAGATTCAATTATGAGGCAGGGCCAGCGCGTAGCGCTCACCGCAATGAGAGAGAGAGAGAGAGAGAGAGAGAGAGAAGAGAGAGAAGAGAGAGGAGAGAGAGAGAGAACCAACTTTCTTAGGGATATACAGAGCGAGACTCCCTTATGAGGCAGGTGCCAGCGCGTAGCGCTCACCGCAGAGAGAAAAAGATAAAATCTGGGGACAGTTGGCCCATCATCACCGTATAGATCTAGACATATACGACGAAGAGAGGTGGGAGGTGGGGGAGCTGGAAATCCTCCCATCCTGTATTATTCTGCAGAAGAAGGAATATAGCAAAGAGCCAAATGAGGAATGTTTTTCCCCGGAGGCTCACTCATCTGATCTGGACGCTACCTCGCTCACGCGGGAAATAGCGAACACGTGTGTAAGAATATATCACATCATATATTTCTAATAAATGCAAGAAATACATTGATGAAATATTTATCGTATTTCTTTTGTACATATGACATTATAATTTCAAATTCAAGGTTTTTATATTCTATGAAGTGTTTTGAAACATTGCTTCAGTGGATTTTGCATCTTAGTCGCGTTTCATATTCCCACTTCAGTGTAGAGGATCGTACACAGTCATTCTCTGTCCCATCACCATCATACAGTGATCAGTGGGAGTTTCCTCGGAAAACTGTATCACCGATTTAATTCCCACTCAAGATGATTCAGAGAAACGCTTCACAATGTCTCATTTCTACAGTTTCGAAGCATGAACATGTCATGGACGGCTCGCTTGAAGCCTCAGCATATGTACCATTCAGTCCACAAAACTATGGCCATATATCATATTTTTTTTTAATCATCCTTCCCAAATCTTTAATGAGTGTCAGTCCATCGTATGATCATCCATAATTTTGTAACTCCTTTCATTCCTTGTTTGTCGAGGACCTGTGATATTATGTTTCACCCAGTTCGAAGCATGTAGGCTGGTCGATATGATTAATGTAATTATAAACTCCATGTTTGTCGAATACCTGTAATGTCTTGCTAAGGCCAGAGCATGTACAGGCTGGTAGACATGATTATTGTAATTATACTCTTGCGTTTGTCGAGTGTTATAGTATCTTGCCCATGTCGAACCATGTAGGCTGGTGAATGTAATCCATCTAATTATGCACTCACGGTTGGCGAGTGCCTGTAATGTCTTGCCCAGGCCGAAGCATTTGGCCTGGTAAATGCTGTAATTAAACCAGTCTTAAGTGCAGTCTTTAATCTTCCAGTCACCCTCCCCACAGCTGAAGTGGAGTTGTAAGCTTCATCCGTGTTTCTCATGCACTGAATGTTGGTTCCGTAGTCATCAGTCTATAAGAACTGTTTGCCATTCACGTCATATTTTTTTTTTCCCCTTCTAGGCCTCCGTAATGATCGTTTCCTTTCAAGGCCTCCGTAATATGACCACCTCTTACCACCCCTTCAGAACATTGCCAAGTCTGTCCAACTGACTCGCATCGCTGTTTTCCCCTTGCCACCCTCCTCAGCTGTGGAGTCTTCTTCATTTCCAAAACCCCTTGTCAGCTTTCCGAGCCATGTACCGTATTTCAGCCTCGCGTACACCTTCGCCTGCTGTTAAACTTGATTCGGGCATTTCTCCAAACTTTAAAGTTCGTTTCAGAGCCATTGACAATGGCGGGAGCCGATTACGTGAAAAGGATTGATTTTATGGGGGGCTAAAACTACTGAGAATTATGTGTGGCCATCAGCCAGACTTGAGATAGCAGACCAGACGTTGCTCATGCACCTTTTTTTTTCTTTTTGCATCAGCGAGGAATTGATAGGTCTCGTGTAACAGGTGCGAAGACGAGGGGCGATCTCCTTTGTCAGAAGGATACGTCACTTCCTGCAGGGGGTCTCCCAGATCCCTGGATATACGTGAAGTTGTCTCCTCCTCCTTTTCTTTTTTTTTTACGCCCTCACAAATGCCTTTCCGTTTGCGTCGGGTAGATATATACCTTATGCGTCTCTGTTGCTCAGTTTTCTTTCTTGTAGCAGACAGTGTGCTACGTTTTCTTCAGTTATCATTTTGCACTTCTTCTTTTTCGACGTATTTCTTCATCAGAGACCACACGACGAAGTACAGACGTGTTTTGTTCCTTCCTTCCTTCCTTCCCGAAGTCTTCGTCAAGAAACTCATCCCGGCTTGAGACTCCTCGACACGTTTGGATGCCATTTGAACTTCCTCCCTCCCATCCCGATTGACATCTCTCGCTTGCTCTTCGTCTTTCGTAGATCCTGATCCACACCAGGGGCCGTTTCTCCTCCTCGCTCCTCAACACACTGGTGTGGTGACTATCCTCCCTACCCTATTACCATCTCGTCGGTTATAAGGTCTGGTACGAATCCTTTATCCCTATCCTTTTTTTGCGGGGAATCAGATCTCATTGGTGGGCTCCGTTAGCGAGATGAACCATAGATGAAGTAACTCACGCCTTGAGAAAGGTATTAGATGATCCTGTGATCCTATGCATTGTAAATTAGATCTGGTTTTACACCATCCGATATGTCAGTCATGTGACCCCTGTACTCTCAGGGGTCATGTGTTGTGGCAGTGATCTTTGAGCGGCGTGGATGTCCACGTGTGGCTTGGCGGATTAGGTCTTCGCTCCTTTGTAAGTCAAAGTTGAAACGTAAAAGTAGCGGACGACTGTATTAGAAATCTGAGAAGGCGGAGACGGTTATAAGTAAAGAATTGACACATTCTTGCAAATGGAGACTTTGCGCGTGCGTGCTTGCGTGCGTGTGTGTGTGTGTGTGAGGTATGTCTCTGTATATGTCTGACTGTTGTAACATGTGTATTACATGTGTTGATCTGGTTTAACACGTGTAATCCTTTTTGCTCTGAATTACGTGCACCGACATATGACCTATTGACTTTTAACAGTTGACACACATTCGCTCCTCTACAACTGACCAGATGGTTGGCTGCGGAACCTGACGGGTTTGCAACGCGTATTTCTTGCGTCGTCAACGCGATGGACGTAAGTTGTCTTGGTTTAGGTCATTCTGTGTCAAGGGTTGTGAAGCCAGGCATTCTGATGATGCCGGCGGTGTCATTGTCCCTGCCTTCTCCTGAACCTGTTGTGATGAGCATCACCGTTGTGTCGAGGGGTTTGCGGTGGTCTTCGGGTGACACCACACACACACACACACACACACACACACCACCACCCCCGCCGCCCGACGGGAACCCCATGCGGGAGTGACTTCATCCGGCACCGGCCGGACGCAACAGAAGGGAGGCCATCGTCCTCCGTCATCCTGTGGTATGTTCCTCCTCCCCCAACGTCCTCCCTCGACGGTGCACCGCTCGGGTCAGTCCTCCGAACGAGTTCGAGAGACAGGAAGGCTGGAAGGGGGTGTGGGAGAGGGAGTCGGTCGGTCGTCCTTATTCACTTCGTTCCAATAACTAAAACTTTCTTGATATTTTTTTTTTTTTCAGTATTTCTTGGGTTTAAAAACTTGTGTGTGTGTTGTGTGTGTGTGTGTGTGTTTGGGAGGAAATGGAGGTTGATGCGCATGTGGGAGACATCGATTACCGGAGAGGCGCGCCCACCCTCATCATATAGGGAGGTTATGCTTGTTTCATTTGTACGCGTAAAAGTTGGACTGGGGGTTGGGTTGGGGGAGTGGGCCCCAATCCGTCCACCCAGGCCTCACTCTATCCCCGGATGCGGTGGGTGGCGGAGGGAGACCTGCGGAGCCAAACTAGCCTATCCAGGGGGGGTGCATCCCCGCGCACTCGCGGACGGCCCCCTCTCTCACTCACTCACACTCCTCCTCCTCCTCACCCAACACCCTCTCGTCGAATATCAGTATATCAATTCAACACACACACACACGCACGCACACTCATAGGGACACTACACACACACACACACTGTGGTGATAGAAGAACGAGGTTGTTGTTAATGAGGTGGCGTGGTTTGTCACCGACGTCTCCCCCCCTGAGCAGTGGTGGGGGAAAGAGAAGAGAGAGAGAGAGAGAGAGAGAGAGGGAGGCTGGCGTCCGCATGCGCGACGCAGCCTCCACCGGCCACGTTGCCGCTGTCCCTGTTTCCCTTCGTGACACAGTGGCCAAGGGCGCCCTCTTACCATGTTGCCCTGAGCCCTGTGCCTGGTAGATGGTCGCAGGTGGCCCCTGGTGTGCCCCCGCGTCGACCAGAGGCGGGTATGGCGAGAGTCTAGGGAGATGTGGCGGAGAATGCCGGCATATGGGAAGACCCCGTGAGGTCGGTGGTGGCGAAGGCGGGGATCTGTTCTCAGTACGTGACTGGCGGCGTCGCACGACCAGCCTCCCCGCCACTCCTCGTGTGTGTGTGTGTGTGTGTGTGTGTGTGGTGCGCGCCCGCCCCCCACCCCACACGCCCTCCCCCTCCGCTCTAAACCCTCCAAAGGGGCATCTACACAGAGGCTCTGGTAGAGTCGGAGCGGCGGCGCGGAGCTTGCTGGTCTGGAGTGGTCCATTCGTTGTCTCCCCCTCCAAAACACCACCCCAGGCTGCTCTATGTTGGTGCCTGGTTGTTACCCCTGCCCGGGAGAGATGTTCTTATCTTCTCGTGTCTCAGGTCGTGGGGAAGTGATTGCTCTCGTGTGTGTCTGATAATAATTCCTGGAGTAATTGGTGTGGTTATTACTCGATCATCCGTGTGTGTTTATAGATAATCATAAATTGATATATATATTTTTTTCTTCTTACGAGTGTGAATTCGAAGTGCTTTTTTTTTTTTTAAGTAGTGATTAACTTTTGGAAAAAGAGAGAAGAGAGAGAGAGAGTTTTTTTTTTATTATCAAACAGAAACGGATACAAGCATCGGATTCTTGCGGGTTGCCCTATGTGCGGGGTGAGTGTGGGTAGCGAGCGTGGGCGTTGCTGAGGGCAGCAGCAGCAGCAGCAGGTGAGTCTGACACCTGCCCAGGGGAGGCTGAGGTACCTGGCGGCGGCGGCGGCGGCGGTGTGAGCCCTCGTGCCAGCTGCCCGACGCCATGGATCAATAGCCGCTGCTGCCCACCGTGCGAGGCGCCCCCCGGAGACCCGCACCTGTGTGCTCCCCGCCGCCGCCCCCGCGTCCCCCACGGCTCTCTCTTTCCCTCAGGTGTGGGCGTGCGGGCGTGCTTGCCATGACCACCGCCACCGACCTTAGCCAAGGCGAGTAGCACCGCCCACTGGTTCGCGTCTCGGACGATCGAGACCTTCCACCCACCCGAAGGGGGAGGAGGGGTTGTCGAGGAACCCCCTGAAGGTGCAGGTGTCTCCAGAACCGGGCCAGCAGCAGCAGCAACCCTCCTTCGAGTAGCACCAGCAGCTACATAGTAAGAGCAGGAGCGACGACGTGCCTGTAGAGGGGATGCGACGAAGCAACGAAGCACAGATGGACGTGCCCCGGGAGTACCACGGCGGCCCTCCCGAGCATTATCGGGACCACCCTCCACCCTACCGCCAGCACGTCACCCTCGAGCACTTCCGGCCAGCCACCAGCATGGACTTGTATCGGCCTCCCACCTCGCACGCGGACTCCTACCGGGGTTCAGGTGCCCCGGGCAGCCAACCCGATCATTTTCGCTCCGGCTCGAGCGGTGGAGGTGGAGGAGGAGGAGGAGGAGGAGGCGGTGGTGGCGGCGGCCCGGGACTGCCGTCGTACCACGTGTGTACCTCATCAGCAGAGAGTTTCCGGCCAGCGAGCAGTAGCCACGCCTTCCACCACAGTCCCAGCTGCCCTCACACCTCCCTGGCTACCCATGGCCCTCCGCAACACGACCCGTTCCATTCCTTCTCCGGCGACATGTGTCGCTCCCTCGGCGACGGGCCTGAGGGGTACTCTGATGGGTCGTTGCAGAGACCCCACGACCACCACCACCACGACGCACACCATCACGACCCATACCTACGCCATCCGTCACCGCAGGACTTGTCCGGATCCCGTGCACACGTGTCTGGGCTCAAGCACCAGACATGTACCGCGACCTGCCGCCTTTAATGCCACACGCGCCACACCACCATCACCATCACCATCACCACCACCCACAACAGCACTCGCATCACCTGGTGCGCCACAGCTCCACCATTGACCGCCACACTCTGGAGCGCCACCGAGCCAACTTGGAATCTCGAGGGGTTCTCGAACCCCACCAGGAGGTGGCCAGCCCGCGTGACCCCTTAGGGCCATCGTTGCTCGAGTCGCGACATGAGATGAGCAGCGCCCCGGATATGCTGCGACACCACCGCTCCGTGCCGGACATGTACGCATCGCTACAGGCTGAGGAACAGGCTGAAGAACAGCACACCTTCGGCGAAGGCTGTCGCCTCCGTCGCCAGCAGTCAGTAAGCAAGGAGGGAACCAGCACTTCGGGTAGCGCAGCCTCGGAGCCGACGGCTCGTCCTCGATCTCGCCCGTTTGGCCTACAACGGCAGCACTCCCTAGGACAGGAGCTCTCGCGGCCATTCTCCAACACGCTGGACTTGCGGCACTCACGGGAGGTGAGGGGCGTGCAGCAGGACATCACCAGGTCGCAGAGCAATGCCCTTGACCTGGCACGAGCAGGGAGCGTGGCCGGGCTGTCCCCATCCATCGCCGACATCCGTCGGTCGCGCAGCAGCGTGCAGGAGATGTGCCGAGGGGCACGTGCAGGCAGCGAGGGGCGGGAGATACGGCACGCCCACTCCACCCACGACATCCCCGTCTCGCATTCCCCACGCTCACGCTCCCCGCGATCCCACCAGACCCTGCCCGATGTGTATCCTGAGCCCCCCAGGGCGTCCTCTGGGGGGTCCAGTGGACCCTCTCCCCCAATACCGAGTGGGCCACCGTCGGACACCACGCGACCCGGAAGTGGAGGCCAAGGGCCCGTGGACTACCCGAGGCAGCACTCGGCCTACTGCGAGGTGGCCCGGGCCGCGCAGCAACAGCAACAGCAACAACACCACTATTACCATATGAGTGCCCCACAGCAGCCTAGCAGGGTGAGTCCGGTAGCTGGGGGGAACCACCAACCACCCTACAACCACCACCACCACCACCACCATCACCACCACACCCACCATACCTCCACCTCCACCACCCTGCCCAACACCGCCCGTCAGATACTGCGCAGCGACCGTCAAAAAGTCAGTTTGGTTTCTACCATCAAATATTTTTTCTTCTCTCTCTCTCTCTCTCTCGCTTTCTCTTCTCTCTTCTGTCTTTACTTGGTCGTTGGTGGCTAGTCGGTGTAATGTGGCAGATGTGTTAGCCCTTAGAACAGCTGGCTGCCTGTCTGTTCTGTCCCTCTCTTTCCCTCTCTTTCCCTCCCTCTCTCTTTCTTTTCTCCTCATTTCAATCATTTTTCTGTTTACGTACCTGTCATGTAGTGTTTTTTTTTTCATTACTTTTCATTTGTCCTCCTCTTTTTTTTTTTACAACCGTCATTTTCGTTTCCTGATGACCTGTAGTTAAGTGTGGTAGGTGATGACCTGTAGTTAAGTGTGGTAGGTGATGACCTGTAGTTAAGTGTGGTAGGTGATGACCTGTAGTTAATGTGGTAGGTGAGGGAACTTGATGGGTAAGTTGCTAGACGCTGCCAAGCACGTTGTTGTTGTTGTGTTGTTTGTGTGTGTGTGTGTGTGTGTGTGTGTGTGTGTGTGTGACAAGCACTCTGGCAGAGAAGTGCACTGTACCTTGCCCCAAGTTTGTGTCCGTCCATGTCATCATGTCAATTGGCGATTATATCGTCCATTTAGAAATAGCTGATCATGGTCAAGTCGTGTATCAGTGTGAGATATGACATTTATTTATTCATTTTTTCCCTCTTAAGTGTGTGGTTACATTGGACAAGTGGGTTACTTAATCTCCCCAGTGCATGGTAGTGGGATTTTAATGTGGGATTACTTGGGAGAAGTGGATTACCTAATCTCCCCCACGAAGTGCATGGTATTGGGATTTTGTCTGTTCCTGTGTGTCATTTGCCGGGTGCCTCAGCTGGTCAAGAGCATGTGGGCAGGTGGTGAACAGCTGGTCACGAGCATGTGGGCAGGTGGTGAACAGTATATGGCCAGCGGGAGGTGACCAGCTTCCCTACACTCTCAAAGGGCTGCCTTTGGGGTCTGCTTGCGGGAAAGCACACTTGAAATTATTGCCTATGTAACATAGTGTTTTATTGTTTTCATTTATGTATTTCATGTGAAATAATGTTTAATGTGTTTACTGCTTAGTTCAGTGACTGAAAGATTATTAAACCTTTCCTTGGTGTATATATATATAATATATATATATATATATATATATATATATATATATATATATATATATATATATATATATATGCTCCTACTCTCAAGGAATCATACTTATCAGAAATTCAAGCTATAAAATGTCGTTTTCATTTCCATTTACTATGATTCTTGACGCTAGATTAGAAAATGGAGGTTTGAAGTGATGTTCAACCGAACACATCGGCTGGCTTTAGGGCCTTGCGTAAGCCTATTCCACGGGCCAGAATTTTTTTTTTTACCGGGCGAGCGGCTGAAGGAGGAGTGTCCTGTGTCCCGTGGGGTCGGCTCGAAGTCCTGTGGCTCAGGGGGAGGCGTGCGGGGTCATGATCATGGCCTGAAGAGAGGAAGAGGCGGAGGCTTCGCATGGAGTCGCATGGACCGGTTCCTTCCCTACCCAACTCTCCTTAGGTTTCAGGCTAAGGTGTGTGTGTGTGTGTGTGTGTGTGTGTGTGTGTTTAAACTTGCTTCCTGAAGTTCATCGTTTCGAGGCGTTTAGAAGATAGATTCCTTATTGATTGAACATTGAGACGAGAAAGTTGGTAAACAGTTAGTTGATGTAGTGGAAATAGAGAGAGAAAGAGAAAAAAAAAAGAAACTGTTTTGAAGAAAAAAATATATATATCTATGTACCATTGTCAGTGTGTATTTTGAGGCATCTTTTGAATGATTCTGAGGATGATGTATATTCATTTCGATATATCTTGAATGGACTTGTATATCTGTGACTCCAATTAGCTCTTCGTATTTATAAGAAATTAGCATTTTCAAGTTGGAGACGCTTCGAAACCACGTTCGATTGAACGTGGGGCTCGAGAGGAGATTTGATCTGTATCTCTTGTATTCCACAGTGTAGACTTCACTAGACTTATTTGTGTCCTCTTTGTATTCCGCTGTTTAGACTTCAACAGACGTCCGAGTGTACACCGTTTGTATTCCAAGTGTGAGCTTTCCCTAAAGCAAAAGAATTCTTTTTTGTATTCCACAGTCTTGACTTCATCAGAATTTCTCATGTTATCCTTTGTATTCCACAGTTTATATACTTTTTTTTTTTTTTAGAGTGTTTGAGTCCCCCCCCCCCCATTTTTCCCACTGATTTGGCTCCGTATTTATCCGTGTGTTTTTCATTTTCCACACGTTTTCTAACTGGATTCCAGGAGTTCCATGTTTCGTGAATGGCACTTGTTATTCATCGTTCCAGCTCTGGTCGTTGTTTCCAGGTGTCGTATTACGTGAATGACTTCCGCCTTGAATGCAACTGCACATCCACAACATTAGTGTGTGGAACTATGTGTTTGATGTATTTACAAGTGTAATGTTAATTGGGCTCGTATGTAGTTCTAACAACGGTAATTATGTGTTCTCATTCATTTTAGTGCCTTCATATATATAATATATATATATATATATATATATATATATATATATATATATATATATATATATATATATATATATACTTTCATAGGTAGTGTTCGTAATTGAAGTGGGAACGAGTTTGTCCTTTGGGATTTTACCTTACGCTATATAAGCTTAAGTTGTAATTCTCAGCAAAGTCCATCAATAAGGATCCATTTGGAGATGTCATTTGAAATATTCCCTTTTATATTCCCCATATGAAGAGAGAAATATTTACCGTAGAGATCCATATGTATTCTGAAATGTTTATCCCCTTATGGCCCCCCTTATGTAGAGAAATAGAAACCTTGTGCCATTTTAACTCACTGGTTTGTGATTCCTTCACACTGACGTATTTTGAAATGCCGGTCATAGATACAGATGTTTGCCAAATGGCGTCCTAGCTTCGTCTCTTCGATATATATCAACTGACTGTTATATTTCTCTCTTGTGTCTCCCCTGATGATGTGATTATTACACGAAAGTGCACTTGGGAACTTTTCGTGTTTCATTTTCCCCGTGGACTCATAGGAATACAGATAGGAAATGTAAACCCTGGTGTGTAAAGTGACAGAGAACCAGGTTTATATCAGTGATGATGACGTATTAAAGTGACGCGTTCGGTAAGACGTAAAGAGAATAAGTATTTTCATAACAAAGTTTTGTTTGTGTTTTAAAGTAATTTTACGGTGCGTTCTGGCAGTATAACTGTGTTTTCTTTCGTTTGAAGAATTGTGAACTTAAATGATACAAGTTCTTGTTTTCGAGTATGCATTGATGTGGAAGAGATTCCGTGAGTAGTGTGTTGTCTATGAAATGACATTTTTTATCGTTTGTTAGTTTGTTATCATGGAACTAGCAGGTGTTTGGCGTAATCAACGGAACCACAATTACAATATGTGTGTCCCTCAATTGCATGCGTGTGTCTTGTGGGGTCAACCGGTCCTTAAAACTCTCGTGCTCTTGCAAAAATAAGGCCTTTGAGTATGGTCCGAGCGCCCTCCCGTTGTCTCCAAAGACCATTTAGAGATTAGCCAAAGACCACATCAGGATAACATGTACAATCGTCTCGGGAATGCTGTGCGGAGCCGGCCAGAGAGGCTGGCTATGGCGACGGTGTGCGGGTCTGTGTTGATGGCGGTGTGCGGGTGTAGAGCCGTCGCTTGTGGCACACTATGCGAGAGGAGACTCATGCCCCCGCATTAGTCCAGCGACTTTTGTCGTTGATCCTCAGAACAGAGGTAGATTGTGTATTAGTAACCCGGAGCTGAGAGGACGTGCATGGCGCTGTTTTTGTGAACGCTGAGAGATGCCGAATGGGTCTCTCTCGCGTCGAGAACCCCAGCTTTCGAAGGATGGGGTCCGTTGTGTACAACGGGATGTGATGTTCAGTACTATGTATAGTCGTGGGAGATGCGTAGCCGTGTGCTGCTTTATCAATAGCCGTGTGCGTCTGGTATCTTGATAGTTTTATGAACTCTCTTTTCTTTTTTTTGAGTTTAAAAAAGAAAAGAAGGATGTGTCAGGTTTCATCTGCGTGTATCGGCATCGATTTCTTTTTTTTAAAGATGAGTTGCCGGTGAGGGTGAGGCTGCCGAGTTTAAACGTTGGCTGACCGGGTCGGGAGGGAGGGAGGAAAGTGGAGACTGGGTCTGTCGGTCGAGTGGAGGGAGGTCACCTGAACAAGCCATGCTAGTCAGTCGTCCTGGCCACCTCCTCCTCCTCCTCCTCCTCATCGCGTCCTAATGAAGGTCTTAAATGGTTCGCGGATGTTCGATCTCTCTGATGCTGGAGCCCAGCTTTGAAGGGTGACCTGGTTCGCTCGGTAGGAAGAGCCTTGTGTGTATATGCCTGTGTCTATGCTTGTGTATGTATACGTATACATGCACAGTTTCTGAATACGTATACAAATACGTGTGTGTGTGTGTGTGTGTGTGTTTGTTCTGTCGTACGTTCGGGCGATTACCGAAGCTCTTCCCTTTATGCTCACATACATAGAGTTTGTGTGTGATCTTGGGATCATGCATAACACCTGAAGAACAAGGTGTTCACACACACATTTCGTTTGTTCGATGTTGTAGCTTGACTCCGACCTGCTTATAATGACCCTGGCTAGGTATAAAACCCAGCAAGCCAATCTAAACGAACCGCTTTGGATTGAAGGGTCGAAATCAAACCGTGGTCTGTGTGTGTATGTGTGTGTGTGTGTGTGTGTGTAGTTTGTAAGTACGCTCATAAATATTCCGTGACCATTTTGATCATCAGCAGTATATAACAAGGTAATTGAGACGATCGTAATAGGTCACGTGTATTGGAACCATGGAGTGTCGGGAACGGGACTTTGAGGCATCCATCAATATTGGAGAGTGTGGGAGCCACAGAAGAGCACGCCTCACCCTCACCACCGCCCGCCCTCTTCGTCCATCCATTCGCGTGTTACCTCCTCTGTTGCCGTGGCTAGGCAGCCGTTACCGACCCGCGGATTTAAGTCCGCTCTGCCGTGGATCCTGCAGCAGGATATCCGCTGACTAATGGTACGCAGGGTGAGCTGGAGGCGCCACAGGTCCCTGCCTACCATCATACCTTTCTGGCTGGCTGGCTGGAGAGGGTAAGTGAACTCTGGGTGGTGGCGACCGAAGAATTGTTACGGAATCTGCCGTTTTCCCTGTGGTTGACTGTCCTGGTAGCTTCGTAGGTATACACATACATACATACGCCCGTCTACGATTGTGTAGCTCATACATGTATATATATTTACTTGATACTTCAAAGGAGGTGTATGTATGAGACATGTAACTGTACTTGTTCGAATTTTACGTCGAAGGATAGACTTACCTGTGGAGATGAATGCGCTAATTGAATATTTGGCATTATATGCTAGACTAAGGTGGTGGAAAAAAGAAAAAGATGTGGGTATTGGATGAATAATTAGTATTATGTCTCTTGTTTAATTCAGAGCTGCGGCGACGGATTAGCAAGTATAATGTATCTATTTTGTTCGGTTACATTTACACGTGGTTGAGGGGAAAAAAAGAAATGAAGTCCAATGATGTCCAATGGTTAATTAGAGGTGATATGCTTCATTATCGAAAGTCTCAGTGGTAGATGTGTGGATATATATATATATATATATATATATATATATATATATATATATATATATATATATATATATATATGTGTGTGTGTGTGTGTGTGTGGGTGTGTCCCTGGGGATAGGGAAGAAAGAATACTTCCCACGTATTCCCTGTGTGTTGTAGAAGGCGACTAAAAGGGAAGGAAGGGGGGGCTGGAAATCCTCCTCTCTCGTTTTTTTCTAATTTTCCAAAAGAGGTAACAGAGAAGGGGGCCAGGTGAGGATATTCCCTCAAAGGCCCAGTCCTCTGTTCTTAACGCTATCTCGCTAACGCGGGAAATGGCGAATAGTATGAAATATATGTGTGTGATTGTGAATGGATTGGGCCTGGAGAAGAGAGCAGGTTTAAGGGTTCCTCACCTGATGTGTGTGATAGCAGGTTGCTGGGTGGTTCATTGGCTTGTTATTCGCCGCTGATAAGCCAGATACTATTATCTAGTCCACAGCATCGTAGTCTTCCTCTTTACAATCCCATTTCAAAGGATGTTATTATTGTCCTCCAGCAGATAACCTCGTCATAGACCATCAGGTCTTCTGTTATCTGGCTTTCCCATCTACTCCCATGTATTACTGTCCTCCAGCAGATAACCTTCGTCATAGACCATCAGGTCTTCTGTTATCTGGCTTTCCCATCTACTCCCATGTATTACTGTCCTCCAGCAGATAACCTTGTCATAGGCCATAGCAGGTCTTCTGTTATCTGGCTTTCCCATCTACTCCCATGTATTACTGTCCTCCAGCAGATAACCTTCGTCATAGGCCATCAGGTCTTCTGTCATTTGGCTTTCCCATGTCCTCCCATGTATTACTGTCCTCCAGCAGATAACCTTCGTCATAGGCCATCAGGTCTTCTGTTATCTGGCTTTCCCATGTCCTCCCATGTATTACTGTCCTCCAGCGGATAACCTCGTCATAGACCATCAGGTCTTCTGTTATCTGGCTTTCCCATGTACTCCCATGTATTACTGTCCTCCAGCAGATAATCTCATCATAGACCATCAGGTCTTCTGTCATCTGGCTATGCCATGTCCTCCCATGTATTACTGTCCTCCAGCAGATAACCTCGTCATAGGCCATCAGGTCTACTATTATCTAGCCATTCCATGCGCTGGCTTCCATCGGTGATTGCAATGTTTGTGCGAGTGCGACTGTGTCTGGGATTTGTTTATCGGCACCGTGGGCATTGTTGAACTGATGGAGGATGCAGTAATTACAGGCACCTGTATTGATGGCCAGCATTTCGGTATAATGTTCGTCCTTATAACAGCCATGCCGTTAGAACACGAACGATTGGTGACGTGTGTATCGCTGGATAACACTGGAAAGAGACAGATTGTAAAGTGCATGTTGTTGGAGCACTGGACAGATGGCGATGTATGTTGTTGGAACACCGAATAGATGACGATGTCTATGGTTGGAACTCTGAGCCACGGACAGAGGGCGATTTCTATCGTTGGAGCACGGAACACCAGACATATGGTGATTTATATGGCTGTTGGAACATTACAACGGACAGATGTCGATGTATTTTTCGCATAGGTTTCAGTCGAAAAGACGTCATTGAACGCCCTCTTGCATGCCTTGTTTTAACTGACTTGAAGAAATAGACGTTTGAGAGGAAAAAGAAAAAGTGAGTATTGTATAAAGTCTGAGGACTTTTATAGGAGTTATGCAAAAGGGTTGGATCCTTTCAGTGGTGTTAGTACAGAGAGATGACCTAAAGCCATAGTATTTATGCGAATTATTAGTACATTAGTGTATACTTACACTTTTACATTAGGTCATACGTCTAGGCTATCCTGCCCAAGGGCCATTTTTTCCCTCGACGAAATGTTTGGTTAATTTGGGGATAGAAAGAGAATGAAGTCAAAAGAGTTTGAAAGGTCGAAGCGTCGACGAAAAGGAAGACTCCATATTTGAATAGAGTTGATAGCCTATCGTTGTAACCAACGTGTATACAAATGATCTGTGTATGACATTCACTCTGTATGATATTCACCCCGCCATACCGCTGACTGTTATCTGTAACCTAGAGATAAGAAATCTGACCCTTCGCTATGTGGTATTATACACGCCCGTGGCCTTTTACGATTATCCTGCCATTAAATTCATTTACAATTAACGTTCCGTCGTTGATGATGTGGTGATGACGTGGTAATGATCGTCGCAAGCGTGAACTCAGGTTGATGGGCCTCCACGTCGTTTGTGTGATGTGTGCGCGCGTGTGCGTGTGTCTGTGTGTGTTGGTGTGATGTGGGCGTGTGTGTGTGTGTGTGTGTGTGTGTGTGTGTGTGTGTGTGTGTGTGTTTAAAGAGGATCAACTCGCCTGGTTTATATACAGCTGGCACAGTAAAGATGTCTTGAGCTGATCTGTATGTAATGTGGGTAGTAAGGTCTACGTGTGGCTGGCTCTCTCTCTCTCTCTCTCTCTCTCTCTCTCTCTCTCTCTCTCTCTCTCTCTCTCTCTCTCAGGTTGCTGTTCTTACCTTTCTTCCTTCCTGCCTCTCGCCCAGGCTAGAACTGCTTGCCCTTCAGTCCTTTAACGTACACTGCCTCCACCGAACGCGCCACGCTTTAACTCGCACGACTCGTTCTTCGTAAATCTAGATCGTCCTGCGGTGAACGCTACGCGCTACCCCTGCCATTTGGCAAGTCCTCGCCGCAAGCGTTTGTCAGTATGTAAGTACTCTCTCTTTCCCTCCCTTTCCCATGCGCGCCGGCCATGTGCTTCCCCGCAAAATTCTCGTCGGGTGTGTCCTCTCTCATCTCGAGACTTCGTTGAGCGATCAGGGGCGTCTGGTTCTGTAGGCATGCGTGGTGGCTCGTGTGGGACTATGGTGTGGTCCAGTGTGAGGCGTGAAGCTTGGGTTGGTCTTATACCCTCAACCCAAGGAAGGGCCTTAGGGATCAGAAGGCCAGAGGGCCAGTAGCGGGACGGTGAGTACTTGCCACTACTGACGACAGGGTACTGCCAGAATGGTAGGAAGTGCACGTCGCGCTCACCCCCAGAAAGAATCTTGGGTCACGAAGAACGAGTCGTGTGAGCTGTCGGTGTCGTGTGTGCATGACTTGGTATGTTTCTGTGGACTGAATGTCAGCAGCAGCCCATTTAGAGGGTGAGTCGGAACGAAGAGACAGCATCCTAGGCCCAAGGAGTGAAAATAGACAGCCACTAAAAGGGAAAGAGACTGAAGAGAATGTGCCCCCCCCAAAAAAAAAAAGACGAATGAAGGAAGAGGAAGAAGGGAGAAACAGGGGAAGATAAAGAGAGCAGAAAACAGGAAGTTTTTTCGAGGAGATAACGCAGGTAATGTTGAAGATAACAGTCTGGTGAGAGTAAATGAGTAAGATAAGGCAGTTAGCGTCGAAGACGGCAGTATCATGAGACTAAATGAGGATGATAACGAGACGGGGAAGCTGTAGTTAGAAGGGAGGGTGAGGAGAGGCATGGTAGTAAAGCGATTGTTGGACAAAAGATACTTTTGAACTTCCAGCCCAGTGAGAATCAAAGGTTAAGTCGGGAAACGTAGACTGATAGGATTAAACTCATACCCGTTAGGGAGGAGTCGACACTGGCAGGAATTATTTAATGAGTTTTGCACGTAAATGGTAACTTCCGGCGGTGGTCAGTATGGGGCGGTTGTGAGAGGAATGCCAAAAGGGGGGTAAGTAAAGAGTAAACAAGAGAGGAAGAGGCGATGTGAGTGAAGGGAAGGCATGGAAGTGAGCGGGCATAAAGGTGTGTGTGTGTGTGTGTGTGTGTGTGTGTGTGTGTGTGTGTGTGTGTTTGTGTGTGATAGAGCCTAGAAGCCAAGTCCCATGGTGCGTTTTGGACACCCTTTGGTGGAAAGACATGTTTCTGAGTCGAGGGGATGGCTGTTGGCGCCCCAGGGGTGATGGGAGCTTTTTTGACAGCCCTGGGGGAGGAGAGAGAGAGAGAGAGAGAGGCTCGGGGTCATAGGTTGGCTGGGTAGGGCGGAGTGGGAGGCACAACACATCAAGGTGAATAGGTCGCTTGCAGGAAAGCTATTACTTTGACCGGCAGAAGGTGGCTCACAGGAACGTATGGGATGAGAGAGACGGGTCGGTCGACCTGCTTGAACACCGCTGTGCTCTTGACGTGCAAGGAGGAGAGGAGGAGGTGAGCTGTTGACATAAGGCGCTACGGAGGGATTCTTATGGGAAGAAGGGCATGCACAAGATAGGGGCAGCTGATGAGGAAGGCTGTGACAAGTAGAGGGGGCAACTGATGGGAGGAAGGGCTGCTGGTACAAGGATAGAGGGAGGCAACTGATGGGAGGAAGGGCTGCTGGTACAAGGGTAGAGGGGGCAACTGATGGGAGGAAGGGCAGCTGGCACAAGATAGAGGGGGCAACTGATGGGAGGAAGGGCTGCTGGTACAAGGGTAGAGGGGGGCAACTGATGGGAGGAAGGGCTGCTGGTACAAGGGTAGAGGGGGGCAACTGATGGGAGGGAGGAAGAGGAAAGGCTGCTAGCACAACGGAAGAGAGGGAGCTACTGATGGAAGGGGGCAAATGGGGTAGCTGGAAGGGTGACTGATCCAGAAACGCCGGCCAACCAGTCCGGGGTCACCGGTGGCTACACCTTGTTCCAGCTTCACCCAGGGCTGGAACATTGGTATGGATTACTGGATTTGCTGTAGTGAAGGGGAGGAAAGCCCCACTGTGTTGCAGAGGGTGGCCCGAGGATATGTTGGCTTGTGTTTCAGCGCCGGGAGGATAGATATGCGGGCTTGTGTTGCATGGTTAAGATAAATACATCGGCTCGTGTTGCAGTGTGTGGCTAGGGGAGGAATGTGTTGTTGCGTGGAAAAGATAGCAACGCGGGCCATAAAGAAGTGAAGCTCGACATCCACTGATGTGATAGCTCACTGCACAACCCATCGCTCTCCACCCTCATGATACCTGGACGAGTAGTAACATACCAACATGTTTCATTACCATCTGATGAAGGACTTTCGTGAACTGTGTTTAAGTGGGAATAGAAAATTTGGTTGTGATTTGTGTGGGAAATGTTTTCGGTAATTTTTTTTTTTTTTACCTGAGTTACCTGAGTTGAATATATGATTACGATAAGGTTGTAGCAAAATTTTGATGCATATTACATCATGGTTTGTGGCAAAATTGAATATGTATGATAACACAGGCGTAGGAAATATGAGAATGTATGAACATCATGGTTGTCGCAAATTTTGACATGTATTACAATAATGGTCTTAAAGCCAATTTTGAAACATTTATCAAAACGTGTTTTTTTTTTTTTAGCAAATTTAGATGTATATGACAACGTGGTACAGCAACTTTTGGGACGTGTTTGTCAGCTGAACTGTAATACTGTATTAATAACCATAAGTTGAGTAGGGCATAGACCGGTTATGCAAATGTAGGTTAATGAGTGAGGTTAGGTTACGAGTTGATACTGCATGAAAACTTTCATCGTGACTGAAACTGAACGCTGCTTTTCCATTCATTCCATTCATTTTCCCCGTGGACTCATAGGAATATATTTTTCTTTCTTTTAAACTATTCGCCATTCCATTAGCGAGTAGCATAAGAACAGCTGGCTTTGAGAATACCATGCCAATCCTGTCCTTCTTTTGAAAAAAAAAAAAAAAAAAAAACAGGAGGTTCAGCCCCGTCCCTCACTTTAGTCCCTCTACGACACGCAGGTAGTGAATATTAACCCTATCCAGGATAATATATGATATATATATATATATATTTCTTTTTTCTTTCATACTATTCGCCATTTCCCGCGTTAGCGAGGTAGCGTCAAGAACAGAGGACTGGACCTTTGAGGGAATATCCTCACCTGGCTCCCTTCTCTGTTCCTTCTTTTTGGGGAAAAAAAAAAGAGAGGGAAGGATTTCCCGCTCCCCGCTCCCTTCCCTTTTAGTCGCCTTCTACAAAACGCAGGAATACGTGGGAAGTATTCTTTCTCCCCTATCCCCAGGGATAATATATATATATATATATATATATATATATATATATTATAATAAATATATAATTTATGGAAGGTCAAATGAGGCGTGCGGTGCGAGATGTGGTAGGAGATGGGTGGCGTTGTTCGGGGCAAGTAGATTGACGTGGTTGGCAAGAGATGTGGTGCAAAGGAGTTAGTTCGAACGCCACTTCATCCATACCACACTCACTCCTGTGCATAACACACCTTCAAGTAGTTGATCTGCCGCCGCTGCTCGTTTCCTGTACGCCAGGGAGTGAGGGAGAGACGGGAGAGAGAGAGAGAGAGAGAGAGAGAGAGGAGGACCCCCCCTCCCCTTCTGGGCCGGAGACATGGCATAATGCTCCAGGAGATAATCAGTTTTGAATTATACCATCGTTGCTCCACACCTCCTAAGCGTCGTGCTTGAAGTGAGTCGTACCGTCGTGCTTGAAGGGAGTCGTACCGTCGTGCTCTCTGGGTTAAGAGGGAGGGAGAGGTGTGTAGGTATATATATATATATATATATATATAATATATATATATATATATATATATATATATATATATATATATATATATACAAACTTACCAGCTCTGAAAATTAACATACGTGTCGGGGGTTAGGAGGAATAAAAGAGAATGCATTGCACGTTTCGTAAGGTGCATTATGCAGATGCAATAACGAGAGAGAACGTTTGCAGTGTTATGAATAAGAGAAGGTGTGAATAATTAAAGTTTGGTGTTGTTTTTAGGTGAGAGGGAAAGGGTCTGGAGTCGTGTTCCTTCTGATATTATTTTCATATTTCGTAACACGACCCGTTTTCGTTTTGATTTTTTTTTTTTTTTAAGGGAAGGCTGGTAGATACCCAGTTCTTTAGGGGTATTTTAGAATTGTGGAGGTACACATGAAAGGTTAAAGTAAAGCCAGTGTTTTTTTTTCCCCAAAAAATAGTTTTTTTTTTAATGTTTTTTGATTGTCATAAATAGTTTTTTTAATGTGTAAATTTTAGGTTTCATTCATTGGTTATGATTGAAAAATTAAAGGAATTTAACTCGAAAAATTATTTTTCTTTTGCCAAACCAGTTTCAAGTTTGTGTTCATGAGAATGGTAGAGAAATATTTTTCTCAGAAAGTGAGTTTAAACTTTAGCTGTTTTTTCAAGAACATTAAAAAAGTATATATACTTTTTATAGAACACGTTTTAAGATTAATAATTTTGAAGAAACTCTAACCAAAGTTTAAACAATTGACTTTCTCCAAAAGCAATTTAGAATTTAGGTATATTTGAAAAGCATGAGAGAAATTGAGATATTTTTTTTTTTATTCAAAACCAATTTAGATTTTGGATGTTTCTTTCTAAAGACCATTAGAAGAATTTATTCAGTTTGAAGGTGAGAGTCTTAACTGCACAGTTCAGTGGAGGATTGGATCATTACTCAGACTTCTAACCCTTAAACACGACCTTGAAGACTTAAGGAGGACCTCGAACCCTTAAGGACGACTTTGAACCTTTAAGGACGACCTCGAGCCTTTGAGGAAGGGCTTGAACCCTTAAGGACGACTTTGAACCCTTTAAGGACGACCTCAACCTTTGAGGAAAGGCTTGAAACCTTAAGGACGACTTCGAATCTCTAAGGACGACTTTGAACCTTTAATGGACGACCTCGAACCTTTGGGGAAGGGCTTGAACCCTTAAGGACGACTTTGAACCTTTTAAGGACGACCTCGAACCTTTGAGGAAGGGCTTGAACCCTTAAGGACGACTTCGAATCTCTTAAGGACGACTTCGAACCTTTGAGGACGACTTCGAACCCTTTTTAAAAGACGAGGTCATTCTCGACCCACTTCGTAGCCACGCTTTCTGGTGACATTGTGTTAGTTGGTTGACCTCTAAGGCTGTGCCTTCCTCCATGACCTGACCTGACGTGACCTGACCCGACCCGACCCTCGCACCTTCAAAATGCATTACTTTCAGATATGTTTTTAAGTGTGATTTTTGTAAGAGACTATTTTGTTTAAGATTTTTATAGGTTGAAATTTCGTCACTGACAACACCACAGGAATTATAGATTTGATTTTGACTGTATAGAAGTAGATTTTGAGTTCTATATATCGATGTATATTTTATGTATATTTCCAGCTTGTATGTTAAATGTAATGTATGAATTTTAAGTTGATTTTTTGGGTATTGTCTGTGTTTGTGTGTGTGTGTTCAGAGCTGACTACTGCTGATTGGTGTTAGCCATGCAAGCTGATTGCTTTGTTGTGTTCGTATGGTATACTATTATGGTATACTAGTATGGTATACTAGTATGGGTAGTGTAGAGATGGGGAATTTAGTGGGTAACTTGAATTTCAAATTCCAGTGTTGGGATAGTGAGCGACGGGAATGTGTCTCGGAAATCCCAGAGGCGTGTTTGTGTTTGGGCTGGGATTGCCCGTCTGGAATCCCTCATTTGGACTCATGAGGGATGGGAATGCATCTGGTATGCCATAAGTAGAGGTAACGCAGGATGGGAATGTTTCAGGTGGGGAGGTGAGGGGAGATGGGAATGCTTCTGGAATCAGACGGTCCAAAAGGGGGGTGGGTAAGATGAAGGATGGGAATGTCCTTGGAATTGTGGAGACTCAAAGGATATGGTGCAACTGGATGTCGTGACGATCCCAAAGTGAGTGAGGAAGACGCATCACAGAAGCAGTAAAGTCGGGCGGGTCACATGTCGTACCACAGAAGTAGTAAAGTCGTACGGGTCACATGTCGTACCACAGAGGCAGTAAAGTCGTGTGGGTCACATGTCATACCACAGAGGCAGTAAAGTCGTGTGGGTCACATGTCGTACCACAGAAGCAGTAAAGTCGTACGGGTCACATGTCGTACCACAGAAGCAGTAAAGTCGAGCGGGTCCATGTCGTACCACAGAAGCAGTAAAGTCGTGCGGGTCACATGTCGTACCACAGAAGCAGTAAAGTCGTGTGGGTCACATGTCGTACCACAGAAGCAGTAAAACGCGTGGTTTACCTCAGGTAAGGTGCTTGTGAACGCTGTACACCACAGGAGAGGTGTGTGAGAAATGGGTATACCACAGGAGAGGTGTGTGAGAAATGGGTATACCACAGGAGAGGTATGCGAGAAATGGGTATACCACAGGAGAGGTATGTGAGAAATGGGTATACCACAGGAGAGATATGTAAGAAACAGGTATACCACAGGAGAGGTATGTGAGAAATAGGTATACCACAGGAGAGGTATGTGAGGAATGGGTATACCACAGGAGAGGTGTGTGAGAAATGGGTATACCACAGGAGTAGAAGAATTTAGTATATACCATACGGAATATAATGGGTATTCACTGCACGCCCAGTACCCCTGGGGTAATAACAGGTATTCCAAAGACTACACGAATATTAGCAATATCTTGGAATATCGCAGGTAACGTCATTGGGAATTTAAACGCCACAGGGGCATTTCAAAAACCACATCAACGATAAAAGGGGCTTCGAATGCCATTCGCCATTTAATTGGGGGAATTCAAACGCCACAGGAGAAATACTGAGGACTTTTGGAGTGCCCAGGGGGAAGAAGAATGGCGATCAGAGACGTCGCAAGACTTAATGGAGACTTGAGATCAACTCGGTAAGAAATCTTAAAAAAAAAAAGGAGTTTGGAATCCCACAAAAGTAACAAGAAGGATCCCAGATTCTTGTGTGAGCCTTTTGGAGTTTAATTAAGTGTTTGTTTTTGGGGAGGAGGATCTCTTAGATCAGTGAGAAGTTGAGGGATGAGGTAAATTGGACAAGCTTCCAAAAAAAAAAAAATGGGGGGCGGGCCATCATAACTCAGGCTCTGTCGTAGATCCCAACTGGATTATGAACGAGGCTTTGAATCATTAGCCTCGTTGGGAGAGCCGCCCTAGCAACACAGACCGATTCCTCTTCATCGAAACCCCCCCCCCCCCCCCCACCTACCATAATTACCCTGCGTTGCAGGTATGGCCGTGACTTCAAGATCCTGTTGAACACGACCTTCTCTTGTTTCTTTCGCTCGCGCGCTCGCGTATCTTCCTGCGTTGTGTGTGTGTGTGTGTGTGTGTGTTGTGTGTGTGTGTGTTTCCCTTCCTTTGTGTGGCGTCGCTTTACCGGCCAGTGATTTAATAGATGGGGCCAATTTGGTGGTAGGATTGTTTGGATGTCGAAGGTCTAGCTGGGGGGGGGAGAGAGAGGGGCCCTCTCAGCCGCCGATGGCCCTTGGAAGTGGAGGCATTTGGCCCCATGAGCGCCAAACTTCGGCACTCTCTTCTTAAATACATTTGCCTTGGAGGTGGAGTGAACGCTGAGGGCATCCGAGGCGACAGCCTGGTTCGATTCCCCCTAAACTCCTGTTGTTCACGTTCCTCATCCTGTTGGGATGTTCATCCTACTGCTCGTCTCCATCCTGTTGTCCCCTCTCCATCTGACTGTTGCTCCTCCTGTTGTTGATGCCTATTATTTTACTGTTGGTCTCGCATCTTAACTGTTGTTCTTTCTGTTGTTGCTGTTCATTGTACTGTTGTTCTCCATCCCACTGTTCTTCAGGCTGCTGTTCTTCATCCTGCTGTTGCTGTTCATTGTACTGTTGTTCTCCATCCCACTGTTCTTCAGGCTGCTGTTCTTCATCCTGTTGGAGGGGTTCATTCCACCGTTGGCCTCCCATGCTACTGGTGTTCATCCAACTGTTGTTCTTCATCCTGTGGTTCGTCTCCACCGTTGGCCTCCCATGTTACTGGTGTTCATCCCACTGTTGTTCTTCATCCTGTGGATCGTCTCCATCGCACTGAGTAATCAATGGAGATAAAGATTTGCTGACCTTGAAGATATGTTACAGCTGAGATGTGGAGGAGAGAGGAGTCTATAGACGGGAGTGAGTTGTGACTGAGGAGGAGTCTATGTTAGTCGGGGAGGGAGTTGTGGAGGGAGGAGGAGGAGTCTATGTTAGTCGGGGAGGGAGTTGTGGAGGGAGGAGGAGGAGTCTATGCTAGTCGGGGAGGGAGTTGTGGAGGGAGGAGGAGGAGTCTATGCTAGTCGGGGGATTGTCGGAGGAGGAGGAGTCTATGCTAGTCGGGGAGGGAGTTGTCGTTGCCAGACTCGATTTCTCCTCCCGTCTGCCGAAGAATGCCTTCCACTCGTCTCCCTTATCTAGACTTCAAGGGAGGGAGGTTGGGAGGGAGGGAGAATATCATTAGATTTAAGTTCTCGTCTTTCACCGTGTCGTTGCTGGAGACATGAATTGTGTTACGCGTTGAGTTAGCTCGAACTCCGTGAAAGGAGAGAGAGAGAGAGAGAGAGAGAGAGAGAGAGAGAGAGAGAGAGAGAGAGAGAGAGAGAGAGTTTTCTGCTTCGTGCTGGGCAGGTAAGTGGGTTTATATATTCTTCTTCTCCAGTGCACGAAAGTAAAGTTAGTGGCAAAGGGTTCCATGGGCACAGATGCGTGACTAGAGGGAGAGCAAAGGAGGAAGCCAAGCCGGGAAATATCGTCCTTCAGGTCATTAAAACTTAATTGTCCAGTATTAAGCTGAATTCTAATGATACTATTGATGTTAAGGGTGTGGCTAATGTGAGCAGTTTTACGCTAAATGGAATGACATTTCGTAGAAACGTTAAGAGAGGATTTTTTTTAGAGATGGCCCCAGCCCTCCTCCCCACTTTGCCTATGACGAAGTCATGACGGGTAGATTTGACCCTTCACATTTGACGAAGTCATGACGGGTAGATTTGACCCTTCACAACGCCACGGCACGACCCTTCGGCTTTTGACCTGGTCAGTAGGAAGGGTCAGGTCGACTGGCTACTCCATCCAATCATTAGGACGTACGTTGTTTTGAAGGCCTTTTCCAAAATGCATAGTTCACGCGAGCGTAAGATAACAATTACATAGGCCGAAATATTTTACAGAAACGTAACCAAAAAAAAAAAAATATGTTTTTTGTCACGTAGAATAACTTTGATAAATGAAAAAAAAGAAAAGTTCATTCATGGGGGACGGCCTGTTTATTTCCTTCATACACGGCATTACTTTTATTAGTTATTAATCATTCATTTATCAGCATAACCCGCTGCAATATCTATTAAGAGCTTAAACCTGCTGTTGTATTAGGTCGGGATGGCTATCAACCATGGTGAAAAAGTGGAGGATATTGGAATACCTGTATATTTTTTTTTCTTTTTTTTGATGGATTAGCCCTTTTTTCGGGGCTCCAGCTAACAGAGGGAAATGAATGAATGGGTTCCCATATGATTTGATTAAAGGAGGGTCAGCGCGTGTTAACACTTGTCAAATGCAGAATGAAAAAGCGTTTGTGGAAAAAGAAAAAAAAGGAAAAAGGAAAAAGTGGGTACGTCATGTTGGGCAGTATGACGACCCTCTTTGCCAACCTTCGTACCAATGTATTGGAGAGGGAAGACTTGGAAGGGTTTTGTACTGACGCTGCGAGAGAGAGAGAGAGAGAGAGAGAGAGAGAGAGAGAGAGAGAGAGAGAGAGAGAGAGAGAGAGAGAGATCGGGGTGTCAAGAGAGAGAAAAAAGAGAAATTAGGGCGATCATAGATGGAACGCAGGTGAGAAGAAGGAGATGGACGAGGAGAGAGAGAGAGAGAGAGAGAGAGAGAGAGAGAGAGAGAGAGAGAGAGAGAGAGAGAGAGAGAGTCGCAGAGAGAAGAAGAGAGGATAGGCATCGTAGTGACGCAGTGAGAAGGAGATGCACTGGATGAGAGAGAGAGAGAGAGACGAGAGAGAGAGAGAGAGAAGAGAGAGAGGCCATCGTTAGCGTAGCGTGTCTCCTTGCCCACTTGGGCCAAAATGGTCGCAAGGGCCATTGCATGGACGGTCTGGTCTGTGCGTAGTCTAGCCTTCAACTCATCACCCATTTTTCTTTTTTCCCCCCAAGCGCGACGTCGAAGTGGTCTACGGAAGGGGATAAGGGTTAATCAAACGTCTCATCGCGGGGAAGGTAGGGTTAATGTAATCCCGAGGGAGTTGAGGGTTAATGTAATCCCGAGGGAGTTGAGGGTTAATGTAATCCCGAGGGAGTTGAGGGTTAATGTAATCCCGAGGGAGTTGAGGATTAATGTAATCCCGAGGGAGTTGAGGGTTAATGTAATCCCGAGGTAGTTGAGGGTTAATGTAATCCCGAGGGAGTTGAGGGTTAATGTAATCCCGAGGGAGTTGAGGGTTAATGTAATCCCGAGGGAGTTGAGGTTAATGTAATCCCGAGGGAGTTGAGGGTTAATGTAATCCCGAGGGAGTTGAGGGTTAATGTAATCCCGAGGGAGTTGAGGGTTAATGTAATCCCGAGGGAGTTGAGGGTTAATGTAATCCCGAGGGAGTTGAGGGTTAATGTAATCCCGAGGGAGTTGAGGATTAATGTAATCCCGAGGGAGTTGAGGATTAATGTAATCCCGAGGGAGTTGAGGGTTAATGTAATCCCGAGGGAGTTGAGGGTTAATGTAATCCCGAGGGAGTTGAGGGTTAATGTAATCCCGAGGGAGTTGAGGGTTAATGTAATCCCGAGGGAGTTGAGGGTTAATGTAATCCCGAGGGAGTTGAGGGTTAATGTAATCCCGAGGGAGTTGAGGTTAATGTAATCCCGAGGGAGTTGAGGGTTAATGTAATCCCGAGGGAGTTGAGGGTTAATGTAATCCCGAGGGAGTTGAGGGTTAATGTAATCCCGAGGGAGTTGAGGGTTAATGTAATCCCGAGGGAGTTGAGGGTTAATGTAATCCCGAGGGAGTTGAGGGTTAATGTAATCCCGAGGGAGTTGAGGGTTAATGTAATCCCGAGGGAGTTGAGGGTTAATGTAATCCCGAGGGAGTTAAGGGTGAATAGGTTGTAACTGATAGGGAGGTGTATAAAGGGCGACTGTGTTCCTCCCCCACACACACTGGAGACATTACACAACAGTACCAAAAAAAATGAGATTACGAGTAATGGCTAAACATAAATACGATCAGTAGTAAGTGTTTGACGTGATCATCTGATTAATGGACATGAGTGTGATTAGTCGTGAGTGTTTGTTGTAATCACCTGATTAATGATAACATGTTGTTTATAAGTCTCGAGTTTCAGATGTTTTGACACGTCTGTTCTCGAGTATCAGACGTTTTGACACGTCTGTTCTCGAGTTTTTGGGAAGATGGGGAGGAGTTGATGAGGCTCTTAAGGTGGAGGTGAGAGGCGTTGGGTGAGTACGTGTGGTGAGGAAGTGTGAGTGAGAGTAGACTACCTAACCACTCACCACTGATGAACCTCGCATGTCTCGCGCCCTCCCTGGAGACGATGCTAAGATCTCCTCCTCCTCCTCTTCCTCTTCCTCCTATCACCTTCTCTTTCCTCCTCCTCCTCCTCCTTCTCCTCCTATCTCCTCCTCCTCCTATCACCTCCTCTTTCTTCCTCCTCCTCCTCCTCCTCCTCCTATCCCCTCCTCTTTCTTTCTTTCTCCTCCTCCTCCTCCTCCTCCTCCTCCTCCTCCTCCTCCTCCTCCTCCTCCTATCACCTCCTCTTTCTTTCTTTCTCCTCCTCCTCCTCCTCCTATCACCTCTTCTTTCTTGCTCCTCCTCCTCCTCCTTCTCCTCCTATCTCCTCCTCCACCTATCACCTCCTCTTTCTTTCTTTCTTTCTCCTCCTCCTCCTATCACCTCTTTCTTCCTCCTTTTCCTCCTCCGGAGATGGTGCTGTCCCTCGACCCTCCTGCAGGTGGTGTGTGCGTTGGTGTCCTCCGTCGTCAGGCTCCAACTTCGGCGCATCGATCCAGTGCCTCAGCCCTCCCTCAGGTGCTCTTTACACCTGGGTTATGGGCGATGGTTTCAGCCTGTTGCATTGACGATGACGACGCCTGATTTAACTCCGTTGCTCCCGTTGGTGATCAACGGTGCGTCTGTTGCGCGGCCGGTGATGAACCAAAGGCACCCCCGTTGTGTACGGGTGTATAATCCAAGGCCTCCCTTTCGTGACCTGTTTGATGATGATCCAATACCCACTCCCCGTTTTTGTACCGTTGTTCAGAGCTTCCTGTTGTTTGCCGTTGGTTATCCAACGCCACTGCTGTTACGTGCCGTTTTCTCAGAGAGAGCCGGTCCTGTTGAGAACCGTTGGTTATCCAACGCCGCTCCTGTTGTTGAAGTGCGTTGTCGGTTCATCCGTCGTGTCTCTCTCTCGCCTCTTATATTACCTGTCCTCCCTAATCCTTCCTCATGCTCCCTTCTCTCTCTCTCTCTCTCTCTCTCTCTCTCTCTCTCTCTCTCTCTCTCTCTCTCTCTCTCTCTCTCTCTCTCTCTCTCTCTCTCTCTCTCTCTCTCATCCCCTGTAGCCTCTGTTTTCCATCACCTCCAGTCTGCTTCCTCCCGTTTTCCAAACCCCACCCACCCTTCCTAATTTTCTTTGTGACTTAATGAGTTCTTGTTGACGTCCCTCCCCTCCCCTCCCCCGGCCGCCTCAAAAATTCTCTCTCTCTCTCTCTCTCTCTCTCTCTCTCTCTCTCTCTCTCTCTCTCTCTCTCTCTCTCTCTCTCTCTCTCTCTCTCCTGGTCGTGTTTGGTCGTGGCAGCCATATTTTCCTCGTCGTTCGGTGACTGCGCCTGGGCGAGCCATGTAATTAATCGGGGGAGGCACAGTACCTTCCACACCCCCCCCAACACGAAAAGGAGGACTTCGCCACCAATACAGGGGGGCGGTTCTCCAACACGTCGCCACCGGCGCTCGACGGCGTCTTCAGCACCACCAGCAGCAGCGGGAGTTGCCGGGGCAACCCCGCTGGCACAGGAG
>NC_092269.1:6064227-6066727 GCF_036320965.1 Panulirus ornatus
ACAGAGGGAACACTTTAACCCAACACTGTACCATACGTCACAACACAGAGGGAACACTTTAACCGAACCATGTACCATACGTCAAAACAGAGGGAACCTTTAACCGAACCATTACATACGTCACATGACCATTTGCATTTGGGTACTCGCTATATAGGTGCAAGCGAACGTCAATTTCCCATTAAACAGCGTTGGTTATCATTCATATGATCACTTCACTGTGAACGAACACTTGTGTACTTTTGTGTATATATATATATTTTTTTTTTTCTTCCACAAGTAATTGTTTTCGCGATTGACAGGAAGAAATGAGTTGCTGTTTTAACTTGTGCATGATTCATGCATGGCCTCCCCTTCTCTCTCTCTCTCTCTCTCTCTCTCTCTCTCTCTCTCTCTCTCTCTCTCTCTCTCTCTCTCTCTCTCTCACGTGTAGTTACGTTGATCAAGCCTCTCGTGTGTTTTTTTTTTCAGTCCTTCGCGCTGTGCAGTTCAAATGGCAAATTCTTTTTTTGTTGTTGTTGTTTTTGTTGTTGTTGTTTTTCTTGTTGTTCCCTGCATGTGATGGAAAGGTATATATTTAGCTACACAGTTTTGTGTGGGTGTTGCCCCCCCGTACGTTTACCGTCACTGATATTAATACATGATTTATTTTCAGCGTTGATGAACGTATATATATATATATATATATATATATATATATATATATACATATATATATATATATATAGTATTTATTATACTTAGTCGCTGTCTCCCGCGTTTGCGAGGTAGCGCAAGGAAACAGACGAAACAATGGCCCAACCCACCCATATACACATGTATATATACAAACGCCCACACACGCACATATACATACCTATACATTTCATCGTATACACACGTATGCACACAAAGACATATTCATATATACACATGTGCACATCCATACTTCCTGCCTTCATCCATTCTCGTCGCCACCCCGCCTTTTTCCCATTATCGTCATTTTATAATACCTAGTTTTACATAATTAATCGTTGATTATTATAGAGATTTTTCACGGTTGATAAACGAATATTGATTTTCACTTTTACTTGTATAGTTTTATTTAGCCTTCTTTTATTACCAGTAATACCTAAAGTTGTTTTAGCAATTGAATGTTTTTTTTTTTTTTTACTTTTCTTTTGGTTATGGCAGCATCACCTGGTTATTGAGTGGCCAAAGGCAACTCAAGGGTGGGCCCTTTTGATACCTGCTTCTTTCCCTACACGTCGAAGTTTTGGAACTCTCTACCCCTCTCATGTTTTTCCCAATAAAACTATGACCTGGCACATCGCAAAAAGAGAGAGGTGTTTCACTTCCTCCCAAAATTCGTCAGTTCTTTCCCTTGTCTTTTCTTTTTCCGTTTCAGAATTCTCTTCCAAATTTCTATTAATCCCCGGCCTTGATGTAGACTTTTGTCCATGATTGGTGCCTCCAACATAAGAAAAATATATACTTTATACTTTTATTGTCAGCAAGACTCATTGTTTTGAATCGCACTGTGTATAATCGTATATTTCCTATCGTCTGTCTTGATTAACCTTATGGTCCTTTATACCCGAAGAATTTTTACCGAAGGAACGAATAATTAGATTTCTGCAGTGTGTCTTAATTACGTCTTGTACCTCATTTCTGTATCGTTTCTGTAGCGTGTCGCAATTACAGTGCATACCTCATTCCTGTATCGCATCTGTAGCGTATCGTAATGACTGTACGCACGTCATTTCTGTATCCGACAGCCTGACTTGTAATAAGCTTATGAAACTCGAGGAATATTTCACTATAGAAGCGAGTAGACTTCGATCGGTTTTTACCCTGAAGTCTTGTGGTTAGTAGGGGAATTAGGATAGCACATGGGAGGGTTAGTGTACGGGATCCACTGACTATAGGGTTTGGTGTAAACAATTGATGATTGAAATAGACAAGATGGATGGAGAAGATACCGTTGTCATTGGTGAGTGTTGATGGTGAGTGATGGAGAGAGAGAGACGATGGGTAGAGAGTGTGTATGTGAGAGAGAGAGAGAGAGAGAGAGAGAGAGAGAGAGAGAGAGAGAGAGAGAGAGAGAATAGTGTAAATGGTCTGTGAAATAATGAGAAAGATTGTGAATAAGTGGATTAAGGAGAGGGAGAGAGAGAGAGAGAGAGAGAGAGAGAGAGTTGATTGCGTAAAGGTGAATGATTATATGAATATAGAGATATAGTCTGTTTTGTTAATTAACTAACCGAATGAAGATTAAACTGGCATATTAAAATTAGTCAGAATTAACTCGTTATAGTTAGATTAAGTAATATAGAATTAGCCTGTTAGATTAAAAGCTCATATTCCGTGTCTAGTCATCCATTTTAATATTAGAATTTCCAGTTACCCTACCGTACCATACTAAGCTTTTGGAGGTCTTCTACCCCACAGCTGGGTCTGGGACTTTACCTTACCTTACGTATACCTTACGATGGTTTCGGAGGTCTTCTACCCCCACAGC
>NC_092269.1:6071727-6144227 GCF_036320965.1 Panulirus ornatus
TCTTTCGACCCTCCCATCCTCTTTTTGAGGTCTTCCTCCAGCAGTCTTAATTCCTACGTCCCCAAGGGAGACACGGTGGCCTAGTCATGCCTTTGAGGCACAAAGGGCAAAACCTTCCCACAACACACACACAACCTCTACACCCCAGGGTAAGGAGCCCCATAGTAGCATGGCAGCGCCCTTCAAGTCGAACACCTGAGAGCATTTCTATGTCGTCCTTGAAGCGCTCCTCCTCCCTCCCTCCCTCCCCCCCTCCTTTTACACAAGCCCTTCTGGCATATGGTCTCGTGTTCTTTCTCCTGTGTGTGTGTGTGTGTCCCCCCCCCTCCCCCGTGACAACCAGCCGGAAGGTGTGGCCCAGGATACACACACACACACACACACACACACACACACACACACACACAACACACCATTCATCAACGGTCGGTCCCCCACGCCACCCTCACCGAGAGCCGTCCACCCAGAAATCGTGGGGATGTCGCATTCTGGTCCCCTGAAGCGGCAGTATGGGAGAGAGAGAGAGAGAGAGAGAGAGAGAGAGAGAGAGAGAGAGAGAGAGAGAGGAAGAGGAGACTACGATGCTGGAGCGAGACTGGGAAGGTTAGGGAGGTGTGAGGAAGCCGCCAGTTTCCAGGAGGAGGAGGAGGAGAGGAGGGAGAAGGTGAGTGATGTCCCGCGGGAGGTCGGGCACCCGGACGTCGACCCCTCCCCCCCCCCTCTATCCTCCCCATCATATGGTAAACACTGCCAACAACAGCCCCCCCTCCCCCCCACCTTGGACACAGTGCTGCAGGGGGAGGGGATTTTATTGGGGAGGGAGGAGAGGGGGGAGATGGTGGTGGAACTGGGGGAAAACAGCTGTGAATGGCTGGGCATAGCCCGTGCGTTGTGTGTTGACCGGGGTTGTGTGTGTGTGTGTGTGTGTGTGTCTTTAGTTATGGATGGGTGTGTTATGCGTCGCCCGAGACGCGGCAGATGGCCATGGTGGATAACGCCCGGAAAAGAGAGAGAGAGAGAGAGAGAGAGAGAGAGAGAGAGAGAGAGAGAGAGAGAGAGAGAGAGAGAGAGTTTTGTTTCCACGGGAGCCGGTTCGAGATACGGGTCTAGTATATTTGTGAGGTTCCTCCTCCTCTCTCTCTCTCTCTCTCTCTCTCTCTCTCTCTCTCTCTCTCTCTCTCTCTCTCTCTCACCACCCCCTTCAGCTTGTACCTCCCAAGCTCAGGGTTCGATTCTCTCCTCTGACCTCCTCCTCTTCCACTTCCTCCTCCTCCTCGTTTTCTTTCACCACACCCTTTCTTCAGGCCTCCTGACCCATTATCCTGTTCGTACATAACCCACCGTTTCTCTAAATAGACATTATCCGGAAAATGGCGTATCCGGTTGAGAATGAATCATACGAATTCAGTAGAATTTCCGGTATAGGCTAGGGACACACCATCTCTCACACGGTGTCTCGAAAGAAGACTTCATCGCAAAGTATATATTTTTTTTTTCCACCCCTCTCAAGCGGAAAGGTTACACCTTTTGGCCCCCGTGGTTTCCATCATCCTAGAATAGCCAGTTGTGATGTAGAAGCCGGGGCAGGAGGCTTCTCCTCCCTCTGTCTTAGGCAATGGTGTAGTATTTTTCCGCGCCGGCGATTTAAGGGCCCCCCCCCCAAAAAAAAATTTCTCAGGGTTTTCCAATCATTCGTGGAAGGCCTTAGATATTTTTTTTTGTAGAAGTCAGATGTTTACAGACACACACACACACCACGCACACACACAAGTACCTCCGTGGTGTCGCATGAACGTTAATAATCCTCACGCATGCACGGGCCTCCTGGAATCAAACCCGCGTAGGGTCGAACCCATAGTCGCGGCAGTCTGTCCACCGTCCATCCAGCTGTTCATCCTCCCTTAGGAGCTGGTCGATGTAATGGAGACCTGGCACAGACCAGATGTGTATGTGTATATATGTTAGATACATACTATGTTAAGAAACAGGGTAACGCGAGTGTAGGGCTGTCTCCCCGTAACTCCCAGATTGTAAACACAAAAAGTAAATAGTCATTACACGCACACACACGATTGCTTTTTTCTTCCCCGTACCTGATAACCCGCTGCCGACTTGGAGGGTCTGGTTCTAGGGTCTTTGGTATCTTGAATGGCAGCTTCGGGGGTCTTAGTAACTGCTGGGAGGGCGTCTCATGGGGTTGATGTGACTGGAAGGCCGTCTAGCTGAGGTTTAGATGAAGGAGAGGACCTTCTGCCGGGTCATGACACCTGGGGGTGCACCTACCGGAGTTTTGGTGTCTGGCAAGTGGGTGGAGGTGGTCTTCTGTAATCGAGGTCACTGGGAGGGCGATCTCATAGAATATTGGTGAGAGAAAGGTTCGGTTGGTGTCCGGGGACGGTCTTTGTTGTGTCCGGGAAAGCTTCCTCACTCTGGCCGTACCGTACCGTTGTGAGTCGAAGGAGGAAATTCGCTGGGAGTCTTGATGTCCGGGAGGGCGTCCGCTAAAGAGTTTTCGGTATTGGAAGGTGTATCTTGCTAATGGATTTTATTGATTGACGAGAGACGTCTCTGCTTTGAGTATTGGTGGTGAGGACGGGCCTGTGGGTGGGGGTGGGATGAGGAGCTGGGTGACGAAGGGGAACCTCTTCGCCTGTAGGTGGCGGTGACCCCGGAGGGTCGTTGTATGACAGGTGAAATGGTCACCAGGATGGATGTCTATCTAGAAATCTCGGTGGTGGCTGTGAAGTCGTTCAGTTTTGCGTCTTGGTCTCGATGTGTGCGTTCCTGTGGCCCTCCCCTTTCTCTGAGAGCTCGTATAGACCATCTCGTTTGCCTTTGGGAGGTCTGTCGAGAGCGAGTTCGCCTACACGCATGGCGAGTCTTATCCACACGACGCCAACACCCTCGCTGCGTTGTACCTGGTACTTGACCCGCTGCTTCATTGCACGTTGACCTTCCCTAATCCTTGGGGCTTGAATTATACTTGCACTTTGACCTGTATAATTCACACGAGTATACCTACGTGCAGCTGAGTTTGCAGTATGCATGGTCGTTGAGACGCGCCTCCCTCCCTGATGCACGTTGGCCTGCATTATGCCAACAGAACCCACACTTCGCCACCCTGGTGAACTGAATGACGCCAGGGGATTAATAGAAAATGCGACCCGGATGTAATTTTTTGAAAGACCGTACTTTCACTAAAGTAGATTTGGTGTTGATCCTTAACTTGAATTTGATAATGTCGTCTGCTCCTGTAGGCGGGAAGGTATACTTCTTTCTCACTTTTTCTGATTACCTTCTCTTGTATGGGTCAATTCAGAATATCTTTCAAGATAGCCAGGAACTGGCTGGTGGGAATTAAGGTTACTTGAAAGGAGATTGTCGAGAGTGTAAACTGGAAATAGCTGTAGTGTGTGTGTGTGTGTGTTGTGTGTGTGTGTGTGTGTGTGTGTTTCGTGGCAGGTAAGTTAGTGTGCGGCTTTACGCTTCCCTGTTTGGGTCCTATTGTTTTGCTATGGGTTTTTTTTTTCTCCTCTCGTCGTATTTGTGTTCACTGTCAGCTTTTCAGTGTCATTGTGTTGACCCCTTTTGTGCATCAGCTTAAGTAACTTGTTCCATGTGCCATATTGTTCTCCGTTGCCTCCATATTATATATATATATATATATATATATATATATATATATTATATATATATATATATATATATATATATATTATTATATCACATGATACTCTTCAACAGCTAGGATTCGAATGCAGGGCCTTTTGCGTGGTAGTCATTGCCGAACGGTTAGCTTTCCCGACTACCACGCAAAAGGTCCTGGGTTCGAGTCCTAGCTGTTGGAGAGTATAATGTATTCTGTGAAAGTGCGCGCTCATATGCACTATATTCGGGTGTGTCTGTATATATATATATATATATATATATATATATATATATATATATATAATATATATATATATATATATATATATATATATATGACACGTTGAATATTTTTTGTGCTCATATGATTCTTGTGATGTCTTGATGAGGACATTACTGCTTCTTTCCTCAAGCCTGTAGGGACAGACCTTCCTTGTATGACGTGTGTTGCTCAAGGGTTAGATGCAGCGAAGGAGCTGGTACCACAGTTGACGGAGACCACACGAATACACTAGTAACTGAAGTGCAACATCTGCAAACGAGAGCAATGGGAGTTATTAGCAAAGTGTGTGTGTGTGTGTGTGTGTGTGTGTGTGTGTGTGTGTGTGTGTGTGTGTGTGTGTGTGTTGTCTACCTGTAACAGATGCAGCAGATGTTACGTGCAAAGATTTTGAAATACATCTGTCATGGCCACCTGCATCATTTGTAGCCACCATCCAGTTGGACTGCCTTCCTTGAAGCGGATGTAGGGAAATGGTACAATACACTCGCTCTCTTACCCCAGCAGGAGCCAATGAAGGTCTTAGTAAACACCTGACCTTGCCCACCGAAGCGCAGGTGTTGAGACAGAGAGACGTAGAGAGTGATCACCACACGTGTGGCAGCTGTAGTTAGATGGGAGGCACGCTCACACATCTGTCGTACCAGCTATAAGACAAGCGAGATATCTACCTGCAATGCATATCCTTCTGCTTCGCGTGACACCTGCAGTGCAGGTGTACAGGTGTCTGGTCGCTGTGGTCGCCTGGCCTAGCCATAAGGTCATCAGTTGGACCAACCCCAGGAGAGAAAAGAAATAAAGACTTTTCCAGCTCAAACCCGCCGTGAGGGGAATCAATATTTTCGCCAAAGACAGCCATTCAAGGGAAGTTGGATTCTGGAGGTGAAGAAGACGAAGACGATGAAGAAGAAGAAGGAGGAGGAGAAGAAGGAGAACCCCCCCACCTCACCCCACTCACCCGGGCCCTCCTCGCCTCTCTCATGCTTTGTTGGTCACATCTCGAGTGCGGTTCAAGAATTAGGTGTTGAGCAGCGGCCCACTGTATACGCTTAAAGCAGAGAGGTCCAGGGAACTGGCTGGTCCCCGCCGTGCGCGGCGGCGGGCTGCTGCTGCTGCTGTGGCCGCCTATCCCTGCCTCTCCCTCTCACTACACTCCCTTCACACACACACACACACACACACACACACACACACACACACACAACCACTCACTCTCCTCTTCTCACCTCCTCCATCTCTCTTCTCTCTCTCTCTTCACACTCTCTCTCTCTCTCTCTCTCTCTCTTCCCCCCCATCCCTTTAGGTCTGTCTGCTATCACACTTTCTCCCTTAAGGGTGAACGGTGTCACACTTGCTTCCCCTGACATCATCATCATCATCTGTGTCATTATCTCACTCTTCCTCAGCCCTGCACCGCCTCTCCTCACGCTGCCTCTCCTTTCACTGCCGGCCTTCACTCTGCCTCCACTCACACTCGCAACCTTCACACTGCCTCCCCACTCACTGCCAGCCTTCATTCTCCCTCCCCTCTCTAGTATATCTACTCAACACCTCTGCCTTTGTACATCCCGTCTCTCCACGCCATACCACCTCCTTGGCTTCCTTTCATACCCCTCCCATTCATTTGTACCTCCCACCCCTCCCTCACATTTGCCTCATGTATATCTTCACACTACCACCTCGCTATCGCGGTGCCTTTCCCCCCTTCCCCCATACACTGCCTTCCCGTCCACGCCCATCACCCACCCCATACCCCTTACACTGCCTTTACATCACAGTGCTCTCGCTTGCAAGCCTTCAGTTAACTTCATTCTCAAGCGCATCTGCCTCACTTTGGATGTGGCACATCATCGCTCCTGCGTGTCGTAACTGGAAGCAGCATCAGTGTTCGTTCATCTGTCATCAACTGGTAGTTACGGGTTGAAATGCAGATCGTGTGATTATTTTTCCCCCCGTGATGATATGAATATAATTTTTTCCAAGTGCGACCTCGAATTAGGTGTCCTTATCTATGTTTTCCATGTGGTGTCCTGCAGTGGGAATAGATAACCAGGAATAGGTTCTTATCTTGTCATTATCTTCACCGTTATCTGATGAACCGAACCAGCAACTTGTTTCTCCATCAAGTGAAGTTCTTTTTGAGTTTGATTTATACAGAGAAGGAGTAAAGATGTTTGCTGATGGTCAAGAAATGATGTTGAAAACTTCGTGTGTGTGTGTGTGTGTGTGTGTGTGTGTGTGTGTGTGTGAAATATTACGATACGTGTGTTAAGCAGTTTAAGCCGTTGAGCATCACGGTACAGTCCTTGAGCACAATGGTACAGTTCATCGGTACGATGGTACAAGTCTTTGGACACGAAGGTATGGCAGTACATGAACACTAGGGGCACGGACCATAAGCACAGTAGTACGGCCCTTGGACACAAGGATACATCGGTCCTTGAGCACGACGGGTACGACCCTTGGGTGTGAAGGAGTGGGGAGGGCCCCATCCTTTGACCTGACTCCTTAGACTGGCACTTCGACCAGACTCTGAGGCTTAGGGGGGGGGGGGTTTGGTCAGAGTGGCAGTCCATTGTTGCCCAAGGGGTCGTGCCGTCGTACACAAAAGTCGTGCTGGAGATTTGCAGCGCAAGGTAAGACAGTGAGTGTGCCGAGAAGGAGATGGGAGTCCGTTGTCTCACAAGATTGTGTGTTAGGGAGGAGGGTGATGTTTGCCTATGAGAGGAAGTGAGGAGGGAGACTGGGGAATAGCGAGAGTAGGGCTCCTCGACAGGGAGAGATGGAGGAAGGGATGGAGGGGGTGAGGAGTAAGGAGAGAAGAACTGCGCTTAGGAGGGAAAGGATGGTGAGGATAGAAGAATGTCTTCAGAGACTTCAACTATCCACCTGGTACACACTTGAGACCTCTATTCCATTTCAGACTGTACCATCCCCTATCCCACTGCATCCCTGTGCTCTAACCATCCTATGTGGTACGGGGATAGGTAAGTGTATGGTGTGGAGTGCGAATAAGGAGTGGTTTCTGTGAATATCATCTTTACTTTATGATTATGTAACGTATTGTATGATTACGTAACGTCCTGAAAAATTGATGTATCGTACTGTATAACTGCATAACATGCTGTAAAATGACGTAACATATTGTATGATTATGTAACGTATTGTATATTCATATAATATATAATTGTGTAACGTATTGTCTATTCATATAATATACTGTATGATTTGTAACGTATTGTTTATTCATATAATGTACTGTATGATTATGTAACTTACTGTACAGTGATGTAACGTACTCTACAATTATGAAACGTACTGTATGATTACGTAACGCACTGTTTAATTATTTAACTGTGTCAACATGCCACATGAGTAATGTTGACGACCCTTACTGCGTGTGCCGTCGTTAACGAAGTGTTTGTGGCGTCGCCCCCCCATTTTTTTGTTTCTTTTACGTCACAATTACCGTCTTTGCGTCCACGCGTCCGACCTCGGTCCGTTGTCCGAAGGATATCTTCAGAACCCGTCGTCCGATTGTGTTGAAATCCTGCACACAAGTACCCTGGAGGACAATGGAGGACTCTATTGATTTTAAGGTCAGAAGGACAAAGGTCAAGGTCACTGCGGTACTGCTGAATTGATTTAGGGCGATTAATCTGTTTTCCGCGCAGTGGTTCACATTCGCGAGGGCGGATTTACTTGATTTTCCACGCAGTGATTACAGTGTGCAGGGATGGATTACCCTTAGGGTAAGGTAAGTCCCTGTAGGCTTAAGGTCAAAAGGGCAAAACTGAGCGTCACTGCCTCATTAATAGGTGTTTTTTCGCGTCCGTTCAATAACTTAACTTCTGGTGGATAGATTTCTTTAAAACTTGGCACGATTTGGCCCTTCGAAGTATGGAAAGTCTCACTTTATTTGTGTAATTTTCTGATGCATATCCTTTACTTAATTTCGAATATCAAAAGATTGGAATATTGAATTTTTAGGGGATCGCATTTTCTTCACGGAGGAAGCTTGGGTTATAATGATGACGTGATGTTGTTGATGATATGTTATAGCATATCTCTGGTGATGGTATGATGATGTTGATGTTATAGCATATCTCTGGTGATGGTATGATGTTGACGATGTTATAGCATATCTCTGGTGGTAGTATGATGTTGTTGATATGTTATAGCATATCTCTGGTGATGGTATGATGATGTTATGTTATACCATATCTCTGGTGATGGTATGATGTTGACGATGTTATAGCATATCTCTGGTGGTAGTATGATGTTGATGATATGTTATAGCATATCTCTGGTGATGGTATGATGATGATGATGTTATACCATATCTCTGGTGATGGTATGATGTTGACGATGTTATAGCATATCTCTGGTGGTAGTATGATGTTGATGATGTTATAGCATATCTCTGGTGATGGTATGATGATGATGATGTTATACCATATCTCTGGTGTATGTATGATGTTGACGATGTTATAGCATATCTCTGGTGTGTATGATGTTGTTGATGATTGTTATAGCATATCTCTGGTGATGGTATGATGATGTTATGTTATACCATATCTCTGGTGATGGTATGATGTTTGACGATTGTATAGCATATCTCTGGTGTAGTATGATGTTAGATGATATGTTATAGCATATCTCCTGCTGATCGAATGATGTGTTGAGTTATACCATATCTCTGGTGATGGTATGATGTTGACGATGTTATAGCATATCTCTGGTGGTAGTATGATGTTGATGATATGTTATAGCATATCTCTGGTGATGGTATGATGATGATGATGTTATACCATATCTCTGGTGATGGTATGATGTTGACGATGTTATAGCATATCTCTGGTGGTAGTATGATGTTGATGATGATATGTTATAGCATATCTCTGGTGATGGTATGATGATGATGATGTTATACCATATCTCTGGTGATGGTATGATGTTGATGTTATAGCATATCTCTGGTGATGGTATGATGATGTTGATGATATAGCATATCTCTGGTGATGGTATGATGATGTTGATGATATGTTATACCATATCTCTGGTGATGGTATGATGTTGTTGATGTTATAGCATATCTCTGGTGATGGTATGATGATGTTGATGATGTTCACTCATGCTGGTGATGGTTTCGTGATCGTGATGTTGGCTGTGGTGATGAAACACTTTCGTTTGGCTGAATGTCATATCCCTAGGCCTGTGTTCGAGTCCCGATGTTACACGCCTGAGACCTGTCTACGTCGTACATTAATTTACTCCTCCCTTGATCAATGAGTCTGTTTGAGGTCGTCGCCCCGCAGGCCTTATGTACCCACCTCACAGCCTTGCTAATCAAGTTCTCTTTTGAGACATTTGCTCCTGGGAATGGTTCAATGTCTCTAGTGGCGCCGTCCGTATTGTTGACACCCTTTTTGCCCCTTTGGGACTGGAGCAGTATGGTCCTCCGGGGCTTTTACCCAGGGTCTCATTGAACGTATACGTGCCCTTTCGAGGTCAGTAGTGGCTCGTGACCCCCACGAGAAAGGGTGACTTTAGGGCTGGAGGGAGTTTGGTATGGTAGTGTTATTTAGCTTTGGGATGGGTGGAGGGGTGTGGTGTCCCACGTTGTTCCCTTCATTGTCCTGTAGATTGCTAGGTTCATAGGGTTGGAATTATGATGGTGTTCGCTGACGCCGTTTTCAAGAATTCTTATAACATGAGCGAGTCTTTATAACACGTATATAATAACTCGGCATTCTTCATCCGCCTTACCTACTCGAGTTATTATATAACTCGGATTATTAAAGCTTGTGGTTTATATAATGCTTAATATAATTCAAACCAACCTCCTCCCCGCGCGCGACACACGCTGTATGCGACTCGGTCAACCAAGCTTGATGAAAGGCCTCGTGTTTGTTTTGTACGATTAAATTCCCTTTCATGTGGTCAAGTTTTGTCGGATGTGGCGGTGCTTCCTGCCAACTTTGTAGGAGAGTTTTCTAATACGGGGAGTGACCTAAATATTGTGCCTTGTTTGTTTGTGGTGATGATTAAATCCATTTACTCTCGTAAAGTGAGTTTTCTTGTTACCCATTTTCGTTCAATAGGGTGTTGTGGGTCCATTTTCTTTTTCCCCTTCCTGATTGTCTTAATGTAGTGAAGGATGTTTAGTGATTGTGGGATAGGTTGGCGACATGTTGGGCCCCATGTTGGGGATGAGGTTTGAGTGATGATGGTGAGGGATGGCATGGTGTTCTGGTCTGTGTGTGTGTGTTGTCTGTGGTGTTAGCGTGGTGATGGTGGTGATTTTAAATTGTCGAGCTTCGTTGCTGTTCTTGGGGTGCTTTGGTTCCATGCTGGTGATGTTTATGTGGTGAACGGTGTCGGAGACGACAGAGTCTGAAGCAGTGATGGCGATTTTACCGTGTATAGTAGTAGTAGTAGTAGTAGTAGCAGTAGTAGTAGTAGTAGTTGTAGTAGTGGTAAAGGGACAGTAGCTTTTAGCGCGCCTCGTTGTTAATGCAAGAGGGACCTGTGATATTGATGCCTCCCTTCTGCATCTTTCGTAGTTACCCCTCTGGTGTGTGGTGGATGAAGAGGAAGACCAGACGAGAGTAATTCGGGGGAAGAATGAAATTTGTGAAGGTATTCTTGAGCTCTGGCGCACGCAGGGGAGTCCAGGTGTCTGCGTCTGTGAAGAATGGTTGGAAATTTTGATAATGGTGCCGACGTGTTCCTTCCAGTTTAATTTACCTTCCAGAGTGACGCGGAGAGTTTGGCTGGGCTGAACAACCTGGAGTGGGGGCTAGAGGCCAGTGGGATAGTTAGAGGGTGGGATAGGGCTAGAAGCTCGGTGGACTGGACAACCTGGGAGAGGCTAGGGGCTAGCGAGACAGTCGTGCTGGATGTGACGAACTGCATGACTCTACTTCGTCTATATGGATGGGTTCGTTCCCTCGATGGTCTAGTTCTGGAGGCCGATTATAAGGGTATTCTTAAGGGGGTTGCGATGGTCTGTGGTCATCGCCGATGCCCGTGGAGCAGTCTTCGACGTAGATCCATCAAGGAGACGCATCCAGTCGGGCCACGTTTCCAAGGAGTCCAAGAAGAAGAAGAGAGGAAGCTCAAAGGGTTCTGTCTTTGTGCTTGAACGCCAGAGTTGTGGGGCTTGCATTGAAGGTGGAGGCGGCCCCTCGGAAATGTATATCGTGACGACGCTTCCTGAAGGAGCTGTCTAAAGCCATGGCATGAAGCATCTCCTCGACCCGTAGTGCTCTTAGCTCTCTTGATTTACCATGCTGGGCTTGACACGGGTCGAAAACTTTGGTGAGGTCAGGGAAGATGAGAGCCACAGAGAGCCTTGGTTATCCATTGGTTTCTGTGACCTGACGGGACATTTGGTGCCAAAGAGGTGCTCCTTATTACCGAACTGAGGAGGGGGTCTGTGGTGCTTGAAATATCATAGTGCGCCCAGTTGATCATGATAGCCCCGAAGAGTGTACCGTGCGTTCGAACTTATCGGCGTGTTGAGCGATTTGGTTACACTGGAGAGCTGAGCGATGTTGACGTGGGTGTCTGAAGTCCCCTTCCCCCGACGATGGCAGCGGAGGCTCCTAAATATAGCCTCCGCGTCCTTTTTAAAGTTGCTTGATGATGGGCGGCCGGTGGGTGGCGACGCCAAGCAGCGAGGTGTTGGGCAACGCTTATACTGAACCTCCCTAAGCTATGACGAAGGAAGAGGAGGGTGGTATCGTCACCTCTGCTACATGTAGGTCTCGACGACGAACCAGCATCCATCCACCCACCGTAACCTCCGGTCTTCACCACCTGCCACCACGTCTCGTATAGTCATGTTCATCACCTTTCCTAACGAACCATACCCCACCACCGACCAGCTCCACCACCGTTCGACCTCCGTGCCCATCGCGAAGGGTCGTACTACGACCGTCTGATGCCACATCCATATAAAAGTCTTCATAAAAAGGAAAGAAGATAAAAAGGAAAGTTGATGGTGCGTCCCATTCTCTTCTGTAGCCTCAACAAAACTTTGGAAATCTTTGCTCACGTTTTTCCCCCTCCCAGTTTTGTCGCCTTACATTTTTTTTTCCTCTTTTTTTTAAATGGAAGAGAAACAGAAGAGGTTGGCCCCAAGTGTGCAACTTTACCACCTCGCTGCTCGTACGCCAATCATGAGAGACTGAAGAAGGTTTGGCCTCTTGCCCTTCTGCGTGAACACCAGTTGTATAAACTCGGGATGATTCAATTTCTGTATTCGTTGTTGGCCCTCTGCCCATTTTCCGACCGCCCATGTTTAAACCGGGGTCTTATTTGTCCCTCTACCCCATTTCCCATTATTCAGACGCGCTGACCTCCTGTGAATTAGTTTGAGGAACGTCGCACATTGGGAATGTGTCGTAGGATACAGCTGAATAAAGATTGGGTTACTACTGTAGGTTACAGATGATTGGAATTGTATAGTAGGGCACCTCTGATTAGATTTATGTAGAGTGGCGCTGATCCGATTACACTGTACGCCTCAAGTAGACAGGAGTGAAGTAGAAAGGGACAGTATACTAGGATTGTATGCGTGGACATGGCTTGTATGAGCTCACGTGAGTGCTTCATCATGGCTATTTCATATATGCTACACACACACACACACACACACACACATATATATATATATATATATATATATATATATATATATATATATATATATATATATATATATATATACCCCAGGTTAAACCAGGTACCCATCTATCGACCAAACTCATTGAGAGGCTGTGGGCAGACTTGCCCTTCCCAGGATTCGAACCAGGGCAGCTAATTCCTACACCAAAGGAAGGCTCCATAGGCCTTCCAGTACAGTGATGCTAAGGTTCCCTTCTCAATCCTTTTACTTTTGTATACGTAAAGTCTTTCGTGATTGTTTAATTGCACCTGCTCTGTGTCGCTGCGTTGGAAAACCATGTTATTTTCTTAATACTTTAAGTACGACCCTTCTCTTCCGTCTGTATTGCTTTAGGATCGTTAACAGTTTAATGACAAGCCACCTCCTTCTCGAAGTGCATGTTACACACACCCTTACATATTATACACCCACTTAGACCCGACGTAGACACGCTGGGAAAACGGACATAAAGAGGGTTAATGATCTTCGTTAGACATTCACGCTCGTTTAACCGGTGTTAGAACAGGCCTTTGATCGTCTCGTTTGAAATTCAGGGCGTCGCTGTGAAGTGGCGGGGGGAAAAGATGGAGCAATTCGCAGCGCTGGGGGAGAGGGTGGGGAAGTGCCGATTCCATGTGGTCGAGCGGGGTGTCCGACCGGCCGTGTAAGGTTCCTGGCGTCGAGACAATTGGAAACCCCGATTATTAGCGGTTCTGGAAACTTGGACATTCCAGCAATAGGCTGCGGAGCGTCGGGGACGCTAATGCTCTTTCGTCGGTAGATTGGAGTTGAGGGGAGGCGGAAACTCGTGGTGAGGGGAAAAGGGGGGGTGCCCGTGTTGGGCCGCTCACAGATCTTCGCCGAAAATTAGCCTAGAGGAGCGGTGGACGATCCTCTTGAGTAGGAGGAGTGAGGGAGGGATTCCAGAGCTCTTACAGTACGTGATGCGATCGGCTGGAACGTAACGGATCAGGGGGATGTGGGACATCCACCGCTACCACGCCAGAATGAGGGCGTGGGAAAGCCTCAAAAACACCACACCCTCTTCATCACCCTAACCTACCATGCCATATCTACCGGGTTGGTATTGACCTCTTTGTGCCTCCTTGAATTCTCATGTCTTCTCCCGTTCCTCCTCACCCGCTGGTGTCGGAAAACCTCGTCACCTTCGTGCCATTTCGTGTCATATGATCCCCTGAGGCACTCCTTACCTCACCCAGTCACAGGACCTCCCTTTGACCCCGTGACGTTACCTGCATCTTCCACCGTGCCCTCCGTAACTCGACCCCACCCTGAGAGTCGTGATCATATTGTCACTTGACCTCCTCCTCCTCCTCCTCCTGGGGGCAAACCTTTGACCCTCCTTTGCCTCTAGAATTTCCCCCAGCGCCCCTCCCCAACCCCCCGTAATCCAGTTACACCCCCCCCTTCATAGCCTAACCCCACCACCGGGGACCCAACCCCACCACACCCGTCCCACCTGCATCGGAGAATGGCCTTTTATTTCAGTCATAGACAGCTCCTCGGAGATTAGATTCGAGTCATTGCTGGCCTAGGCCGGATGGGAGGTGGAGGAGGAGGAGAGAGTGAGTGAGTGTGAGGCCACGTAATAAGAGAGAGGGAATCTGTACCTGGAGACAGAGAAGAGGGGGAGTGTCATATCTCGACCGTGTGGATAGCGGGTGGTAAATGACGCCTTTAATTTTTTTCTGAGGAAAAAGAAACTGTTTGTTAGACATCACCGGTTTCTGGCGTGAGTTCAACACTCCAAGCTTGGTTTTATACGTCTGGGACACCAGATAGCCCCCAATTATATACGCTTTTGTGGTTAGAGGAAACCGGAGATGAAAAACTGGGTCAGTAGACTTACAGACGCGCCAAACCAGACGCCTCTTGAGACATGTAGATGCTATAACTCTTGATTTAAGTTGAGGATATGTATATATATACATTGGATCGACTGACGATGTATGTAGTGGGATGTTTATAACCACGACAGAGGCATCTGCAGTTCCCCGTTGATTCAGTGATGCACAATTGGAGAAAGACTTTCCATTGGAGACGATTGGCGTAATGCGAGGAAGAAGAGGAGGGGAAAAAGCACAGGGAAGAAGGATATTAGTAATATGGATTGATCATTGTCCGATGAATGATGCGATGGCTGAGCTCTGATTGGCTGCCGAAGAGCGTCCGTAATCCGCGGTGAATGTCGTCGGAGACACTTGATTGGTTCCTTTCATTATTTTTTTTTTCATGAGATGGTAGGGGCTTCCAGGAGTCGCTCTTTGTCTGACAAGCATTACAGAGTCTATATAGGCACTGAAAATGTATTTACCGAATCTCTCTACATCGTCTATGATTTACTTTATATGGTCACTATGACCATATTGGTTCTCTCTGGGGTTGAAGAAGGAGACCTTTTTTTTTGTATGAATGTCACCACAGTCATCCTCTTTTCCTCGTGACTTTAACCTTTGGGGTTCGCTGAAACCCTAGAACCTCAAGGGACCATATGCTTTGGGGTTGCTGAAACCCCCGACAGCCATCCTTTAGCTCCTTGTAACTAACCCTTGTGATTGTCCCCATTTTACAGCTTTTAGCAGCCGTGACCTCTGTGTGTAATGACTGACCCTTTGGCCTCCATGACCCAAAGGTGTAGTTCCCATGACCTCACACCGTGGCTCCCACATGACCCAGCATCCCAGACACCCCACCACCACCCCGTGCCTTGATCTGTGACCCGCATGACCTGACCTTTGATAACCTGAGGTGGCATCTTGTCCCGCATCACCACGAATCAACGTGTGGGTCCGTGACGTGTAGAATGGACACCCCCCCATGACCCACTCTCTTCTCTCTCTCTCTCTCTCTCTCTCTCTCTCTTCTCTCTCTCTCTCTCTCTCTCTCTCTCTCTCTCTCTCTCTCTCTCTCTCTCTCTCCTTGGATCGTGTGTCCGAGGTGAGGAATAATTATCTTATGGTGGAGATCAGCCAAGATTGCCCTCCATGGAGCGAATGATACCTGGACTCAACTGGACTGACTTGGAAGGGGCCAGCAGAACTTCCAGTGTCACGCTGGAAAGGAGGCCTGGAATTTTCGTGCTCCTGGGGTGCCAAGGAGTCGACTGTCTCCTTAACTTCGCGGGATCAGAAGGAAATATAAAGAAATAAAAAGGAATCTGGTATGAGACGAAGCAGAAAATGTCGGGTTTGTCCCCCAGATGGAGAACGTATCTGGTCTGTTGCATGAGAGAGAGGAGAGGAGGAGGAGGAGGAGGAGGAGAAAAGAAAGCAGAATTCTTAGATTTTTGTTGAAGTCATTTAAAATATCTGGTTTATGGGTCGAGGTATAGAAAATGGGACTTCACGGAGTAAGGGATGGGCTGGGTTGTGGTGAAATGAACTTTAGAACAAGAAGCGAAGTAATTTCAAAAGATGCTTGTGTCCTTTTTAGAGGGTTTAATGTGTGAGGGAAGTGAATGGGAGAAGTGCCTTGAGTGAGATGAAACAAGCAGAGAGAGAAGGGAGATTAATTGTACCCTTGTAATCATTTTCCTATAAAATGATATATATGTTTATGATGTTTGTATTGGACGCGATGATGATCAATAAAAAATCCTGGGGGGTAAATAGTGTTACACAGGAATACAAATGACGATTTTTTTTAATTCCGTTTGTTTTCAGTCTCTGAATCTATAGGCAGTCTAGGTAATTAGGGGGTAATTAGGATATCGGTTTGTCAAGTATTATTACAGTAATTATTAACTCAAGCTCTTTACCGTACTCTGGACGTGGTTTAACAAGATTAAACCGATCGGGGACCTGGTTAACTTTTCAGTACAATCGTCCTGAACCTGGTTAATGTATAAAGTTTCAGCACTGAAGTCATGCTTAACGAAAAAAAAAAAGATAATCCTCTTTATTCAGGACTTTGGTAATCGGTTGCTTAACGATACGGGATCTGGTTAACGTACAGCGTTTATTCGGGACTGTGGCTTACGACCCTTGTTAAGGTGCAGGTAAATGATCTAGGTCGTAATTACGTAGAACTCGATTGTTTAGATCCGGTTAATCGATAATATTACCGATTGAGATCCTGATTAACGTAAAACACAAGGACTCCGTGTGATTAAAAACCTGGTTTTGCTGAACCCGGATAACTTAAAATGATTATTTAGGGACCTGGCTTGCTTAACGAGTGATAACATGTCATCCGGGATTATATGAGAGCGATTAATCAAGACTCTGTTAATCCGAAGCTCATTCTTTCTGACCCGATTAACTTTGATCATATTTCTGAGGTGATTATTGACCATCAGAGCTTGATCGCTTTGACTCCGAACGACTTTGAAAATTGATCATTCAAGGACTTCTTTCATGTAAGTTTTTATAAGTTATTCAGAATTATTCCTAGTGCAGTTAATCAGATAATTTGAATTCAAATTATTCTAGTGCATATCAGATATTGATTACAGATTATTCTAGTACAGTTAATCAGATAATTTGATTATTCAGAATTATTCCTAGTGCAGTTAATTAGATAATTTGATTATTCAGAATTATTCCTAGTGCAGTTAATTAGATAATTTGATTATTCAGAATTATTCCTAGTGCAGTTAGTCAGATAATTTGATTATTCAGAATTAGTCCTAGTACAGTTAATTAGATAATTTGATTATTCAGAATTATTCCTAGTGCAGTTAATTAGATAATTTGATTATTCAGAATTATTCCTAGTGCAGTTAATTAGATAATTTGATTATTCAGAATTATTCCTAGTGCAGATAATCAGATAATTTGATTATTCAGAATTATTCCTAGTGCAGTTAATTAGATAATTTGATTATTCAGAATTATTCCTAGTGCAGTTAATTAGATAATTTGATTGATCATCACCCGGTAACGGTAAAGCGATTATCCGGGACCAGTCTACCGTATTACCTTGATTAATCGGGACCCTAATTGTAAACCTTGTCGTCCAACTTAACCCAAATTAAAAGTATTGTCGTCCTAACCGAATTGTAAGTACTGTCGTCTAACGTAATTCTAAGTATTCCACTACTTCCTCACTACAATTAGAAGTATTCTGGACTTGTAGTATTCCGGATCTTTGACTTTAGTTCATGATTAATTAGAACCGTAATTATCTGAGCTACTTAATCAGGAGCGTAATTATTTAGCGTCGTGGGTGTTTGGGACATGATTAATGGAAGTTAAAGGTGTAGGCTGAAGTAAACCAGACGGGACGGATCCCATCCCACAGGGGTGTGGGATAAGGTAAACCGGATCCCATCCCACAACAGTGTAAATTGAGTTCAAGAAAATGGCACGGGTACCATCCCATAGTAAACTCAATAGTAGACCTACGTGGATATTAATGGATTATGGTTAACAGAATCCTGGATAATCAAATTTCTGTTAACGGAGTTCCGGATAATTCGTGTCCGGTTAACTAACGAAGAATTGGCTTACGATAAAGTACGCATTGACTAACGGCCGGTAATGTCATTAGATCCTGTCCTTAATGATGTAAATAAGTCCCTGCTGGGTATTTAATCGCTTTATGGTAGAAGGGGGTTTAATTGAATCCCCGGAGAGTGGAATGAATCGCTCTCATTTGTATGAGGTACGCATGGTAGGGAGAGAGAATAATTACCTCGTATGTGATCCTAATGCTTATGGTATGGTAGTGCAATTAACAGGCTTGTTTGATTGGCCATAGGAGCGGGTAATTACGTATTTTGGAGTGGGGGGTGGTTTGATGCCATGAAGAGATGGGGTTAGGTAGGTAGGTTGGTAGTAGGTAGTGTGACAGGTACAATGCTTCGTGTGGAGAAGGTGGGATTCAACTGTGTGTGGCAGCGAGCTGTGTTGCGTTGGATTATTTCGTGATGTGCGTTGCGCAGGTGGTATAATTACCCGGGTGGAGATTATGTAATGAGGCTCGTATGATAACTACAGTGGAGAGATTGTTTAATTAATGCGTTTGGGGGATGTATATGTAGCTGCGTCGTGGAATACACATGATCACATATGAATTGCGTATGTAAATTGGAGTGGGTATAGGTGGGTGATTGTTGAAGATGCCGTAGTTAATTTGAGGTGTGAGGTGGGACATGAGGTGTTGGAGGTCGATGAGGTGTTGGAGATATGAGGCAAAGAGGTTCTTAGATTTGGGAGGTGTATATGTGAAGGTGATGGTGTTTTTGAGTCGTAAGGGAGGAGATGGGTTGTTGACGATGCGAGGAGGGAGATGGGTGTTGGAGATGTGTGTAGGAGGAGATGATGTGTTGGAGGTGTTAAAGGGATGAGGTGAGGAGTGTTGGAGATGTCTGGGAGAAGACGAGGGGGATGTGTGTGTGTGTGATGAGACTTCAGGTTGGAGGAGAAATCTTTTGAGTGGTGGTGTGGGAAGGAGAGGTTGGGAGGAGAGAGAGTGGGTGGGGGAGTGGGGGGTTTAAGATGGAGTAATTAAGTCATTAAAAAACGTAACAAGGTGACTAATCTTCTCTCTGGCAGTAAATGAGGTTTTTTTTTTCCCCTCCCTCCAAGGTTGAGGCCACTTGCCGTGAAATTGTAACACTACCACAGGAAGAGTTCCTGGCGAGCGTCGGGTTTCCTTGCTATAGAAAACGAGAGGTTTTGTATATATATATATATATATATATATATATATATATATATATATAATAATGGAGGGGGGGCTGGAAATCCTCCCATCTCATCATTTTTTTTTCAATTTTCCAAAAGAAGGAACAGAGAAGGGGGCCAGGTGAGGATATTCCCTCAAAGGCCCAGTCTTCTGTTCTTAACGCTACCTCGCTGACGCGGGAAATGGCGAATAGTTTGAAAGAAAGAAAAGAATATATGTATATATATATATATTTATTATATTATTAAATAATAATATAATAAATATATATATATATATATATATATATATATATATATATATATATATATATATATATAGAGAGAGAGAGAGAGAGAGAGAGAGAGAGAAGAGGGAGAGAGAGAGGAAAATGTGTAGGGTTTGCATACAGAAAAGTGTGTCGTGCCATATTTAGAATATGCAAATGGGTCTGCATAAAATGATAAGTTTAATATATATGTATAGTGAAAGGATAGTATATATATATATATATAAATTTTTTTTTTAAAGGTGGAGAGAGAGAGAGAGAGAGAGAGAGAGAGAGAGAGAGAGAGAGAGAGAGAGAGAGAGAGAGAGAGAGAAACTACAGTTTTCGAATAACGATATTGATCGTTTTGTGTCTCAACATGGCATTACTCTTCTATCCTGGAATAGGTTTTTAATCCCACTAGCAGGAGAGTGTGCACCTTGGTTGGATGATGACCTGACCTTTTTGAATAGACTTTCCCTGCAGATGGTGATTTAAGTAGGGGGACATCATCTCCTTTACAATGCCATTACTGTATTCATCCCACTTCACAACTCCAGTGTTGCAAGTTGATTCAGGACGCAATCGCTACGCTTATTTCCCGTGGCCGTTCCCTCTGGTGTAGAGTGGAGACGCAGTTCGCGAAGCTTATGTCACTTGGCGATTTCATCGCGATGGAAATTGATTGCCAGCGCCTTATCGCAAACGCCCAGCGGGCACCACGGCTCGCGCTGGTAATTTAGAGAAAGAAAAAGGAAAACTCGAGATAGTGTGTAATTTTGTATTCCCTCTTCTCTCTTTTTAATTAATGTCTTTTATTAAACCGAGTGTAGGTATTTCCAGTGTTTTTTCAAATCCGATTAGGTGGCTAATTTTACCGTGTGTGTGTGTGTGTGTGTGTGTGTGTTCAACCCTCACATTTTTCTAAGTGATTCTGTTTTCTTTCATTCTTCTATTATTGCCCCATCACCCGTTTTCTGAATGGTGTCCAGTAACGCAATACTCCGGGAGCTCTTGAGACCCCTAAACGCTGCGCTACCTCCAGTCGCAGGGAATGTTAGTGTACAGGAGGATCGTCCCGTCGTGCTCTCGTATTATACCATCGCTCTCAAGGGGCTGATTACGTACCCACTCGACGTATTAAGCCGGGAGTCCAAAGAGTAATGGTGTGTGCTACACTCCCTCCACACTTAGCCCAGTTCTTCAAAGTTGTTAATGGTTTACAACCTAGGCTCAAAAACCCTGTTTATGGGGTTTATATATATATATATATTATATATAATATATATATATATATATATATATATATATATATAGAACATACAAAGCTCCATCAGCCAGGATCGAACCTGGGACCCATTGTGCAAGAGGCAGGCATGCTTACCGCTAGGCTAAGGGACTGTATATATATATATATATATATATATATATATATATATATATATATTATATATATATATATTATATATACTTTTCTTTTCTTCATACTATCGCCATTTCCCGCATTAGCAAGTTGCGCAAGACAGACTGGACCTTTGAGGAACACCACCTGGCCCCCTCTCTCTGTCCCTCCTTTTGGGAAATTAAAAAAAAGACGAGGGGTTATATATATATATATATATATATATATATATATATATAATATATATATATATATATATATATATAAGGTTAAAGGTCAAGGTTACTGTGAGTGTCCTGAAAGTCATAGGTCAAGGTTGTTGCTAGGGTCCCCAAGGTCATAGGTCAAGGTTGCGGCGAGGATTTTCAAGGTCATAGGTCAAGGTTGCAGCGAGGGTCCCCAAGGTCATAGGTCAAGGTTGCAGCGAGGGTTTTCAAGGTCAGAGGTCAAGGTTACAGCGAGGGTTTTCAAGGTCAGAGGTCAAGGTTGCAGTGAGGGGTCTCCAAGGTCAGAGTTCATTGACCATCAGGTCTCCTGTTTTCTGTTCAACCCTGCACTGCTTTCATCTCATAATCCCAACCTCGTACCATTTAAAAGTCTACGAATCTCCATCAATATCTTTCCTCTTTCTCTAAGTCATTCCTCAACCCCCAACGGTCTACCTAATGAACAATTTCCAGTCCTCCTCGTCAGTCTCCAGCCCTTTCAACCCCGTCCCTCCATCCGTTCTCCCATATCTCCAATGCCGCCTCGTCGTCCTCCCACCCCCCTAACCCCTCGTCGACCATCGCACGTCTCCAGGAGGCGTGGAATATCGCCCCCCCCCTCCTCCTCCTCCTCGTCCTCCTCCTCCTCCTCCTCCTTACTCCCGGCTCTTATGTAGCCTGTTCTCCTGCGATGATGGTTCTTCAAGCTATAGCGTTACGAGACTGGGCCGCGATGGAGGGCCCTTGAGCTCCGCACCCTCACCTCTCCCCACCATCCCTCCCTCCTCTCCTCTCCCTCCTCCATCGACACGACCCTCATTCCTCAGTTGCCATGACCTCCCTCTCTCTCTCCTCCTCACACCGCCCACGGCAGCGGCGCGGCTCACCTCTTCATTGGCATGATTCTCAGCTCCACAGTTCGGATGTGAACGCGATGGCCTGAAGACCGCCTCGGGTCGCCCTCGAGCTCTCGCTGACCCCGGGGGGTTTCGACTTCGTCGTACCCACCCACCTAACTTAACCGTTCCCTAGATAGATACCAGTCATACCTCACGAGAGATACCAGATACCAGGAGTGTCCTCGCCTTACGCCTCCTTGAATACGAGCTTCAAAGACTACTCTTTGGCTTCTGGGTCCTCGCAGGGAAGACTCTTGGGTCGCTTAAAACCCCCTCATCATGAACAAGAGCATCTGTCTCTCTCCCCGGAGTGTCCTGTCCTCCACATACCATACCTCAACTCGATCCTCAAGGATCGTTCAGGACATCTTCGTCGCTCTCCCGGTAGACACTGATCCTCGAAGACCTTGTTAACGCGCGTCTTCAGGTCGCCCGAAGCGTGGTCCATCGAGGTGGCTCAGGGGCGGGCGTCGTCTTCATCCCCCAAGAACCGCTGAAGTGTTTATAACCTTCTCCCAGTAGACCCTCTCGAAGATATACACTCTCTCTCTCTCTCTCTTCTCTCTCCTCTCTCTCCTCTCTCTCTCTCTCTCTCTCTCTTCTCTCTCTCTCGACCCGCAAGGATGGTCTGCCATAGGGGTGCGTGCCAGTCTCGATGGTGCTCCGTCATGATCACGAAGGTTGTTTGAGGCTGCGGTCCACAGGCCAACTGACCCAGGAGAGGATCCCCGTCCCACCCGAGGATTCAGTACATTCTCCTGTTGGTAAATCCTACCGGGATGGCCTGGGGGTGTAAACCAACCCCATCCTCCGTCGAAAATTGGTGTTCAGCGATCGCCTTTGGCGTCCATACTCACCTCCCTCAAGCACAGCCCTGACAGACAATGCGGTGGTGGCCTCTTCCCCTCGTCAGTATATCCTTTCTTCTGGATCGTTTCAGGCGTTTATCACCTCCCCATCAATACAGTCTCCCGAGACTGTTCTCACTCTCCCGTCTCACTGCAACTCGTTCACACCGTCCTCAACCAACCACCCTCCTCCTCCTCTCCTCCTCCTCCTCCTCCTCCTTCCATAAGACTTCAGCAACAGGTGGAGTCGTCTGAGCCTTATCATAAGGCCTGGATTTTTTTTTTAGCCGTTCGAAGGCATAACGGTATGCGATTGGGTCGCCGCTGAGTATGATAACGAGCGGTCTTATTGATCGAGTTGGATCACAGGGTTGAAATGAGAAGGGGGGGGGGAGAAAATGGTGTGTAATTGAAAAGCATGATCATAAGGGTTAAAATGGGAGGGGGGGGGAAATGGTATGTGATTGAAAAGCATAATGATAAGACTCTTGGTGCAGGTGGAGGAGAATATTATCATCTCCGGAGTTCGTTAATTATTGGGTATTCTCTTCGTGGCCTCAAAGTCTCCATCGTCTCGAAGAATTTTTTTTGGAAAGATTACCTTTTGGTTGTAGTCGTCACAGCAATGTGGTCGAGGGACATTTTGGAATCCAGAGTTTTTGTGCTTTCGTGCTTGTGATTGCTGTTTGTGTCTCGCTGAGAGAGAAATGCTGTCCCATATACAGTATATCCCTTTTACACACACACAGACACACGCACACACACACACACACACACACTAACCTGTGCGTCACTGCATTTGCGTGCTTGTGGGCCATACGTCTGTGTATCCGTGGTCACAAGCATTATAGTTTAATTGGATAGTTTTTTGGGGGGATGGGGGTCGGACAGCAGCGGAAATGAGGCATTATGAACACCATTCATCTGATGTTTGGGAAGGGAACGAAGCATTGTGAACCCGATTAATAGGATAGATATAGAGGAATGCGGTAGCGAAGGGAATGAAACATTATGAACCCGATTCATGAGAATATGTATAAGGGAGTACGGTAGCGTAGGAAATGAAGCATTATGAACCCGATTCATGGGACAGATATAGAGGAATGCGGTAGCGAAGGGAATGAAACATTATGAACCCGATTCATGAGACATATGTATAGGGAGTATGGTAGCGTAGGAAACGAAGCATTATGAACCCGATTCGTTGGGTCGATGTAGGGAGTACGATAGTAAGTGGAAGGACACGCAGGTGTTCCGAATCTTTGTTCTTGACGACACCTGTTTCGAGCTTACGAGTCTTCCTTAGAACAGTCCATTAAGGCTGGATCAACAGACAGATGTCATGAATTGAATCCAACCCTGCTCCTCCTTGTGTGTTATGCCTCTGCTACACGTACGCCCTAGAAGCATGTGTCTTGGAGCGCTACATTAGACGCATTTGAAGGTAGTATATATATATATATATATATATATATATATATATATATATATATATATATATATATATATATATATATATATATTTGTATGTGTGTGTAGTGTGTGTTGTGTTGTGTGTGTGTTATAGTGCCTATCAATGCGCACTTTTGATAGGACACATAATGCCCTCCAACAGCTAGGATTCGAACCCTGACCTTTTGCGTGGAAGCTGGGAACGCTAACCGCTCGGCTTTTCCAGCTGCCACGCACGAGTTCAGGGTTCGAATCATTGCTTAACATGATATATATATATATATATATATATATATATATATATATATATATATATATATATATATATTTATATTATGGTGTATCTCTGTAGATGGAACAGTCTTTCATGTCTTGTGAATACATTTTCTATTCCTTTTCAGTATCCGTCTTATGTCTTACACCCTCTTCCACCTTTCTCTCACTCCCTCCTCATCTCATCTGTTCTAATGGCCAAGGCTACGGCGCGGAAACTGTGTGTGTGTGTGTGTGTGTGTGTGTGTGTGTGTGTGTGTTGTTGCATTACATCCTGCTTACTAGGGATGATCTTTAAAAATCTTTTTTCCCTTTGTAGGTAAGGTGAATGTGTCACCATCAGCTTTTTCTTGGAGTGTATATTGATTTGGAGGGGGTGTGTGTGTCTCAGTGGGGCGGGGAGGGTTGGATGGGTTGTAACTGGGACCTTGAAATCGGTGGTTTACAATCTGGTTATGTTGTGTTGTAGGCAGAGATACTCTCTCTCTCTCTCTCTCTCTCTCTCTCTCTCTCTCTCTCTCTCTCTCTCTCTCTCTCTCTCTCCACTGTTACAGTGCAATGATACCCAACGACAGCAGGATTCGAACCCCTAGCCCCGCCTCCGGGTGTGGAAGCTGGGTACACTCAACTAGGCTCCATAGCAGGTAGTTACGTACGAAGCTTCCACACAAGGGGTACAGGTTCGAATCCTGCTCTCGAAGGGCATTATGTGGTGTGTGTGTTTCTGTATAATATTATATATATATAATATTATATATATATAATATATGTTTTTATATATATATATGTATTAACACTATATATATAGTAATCATATGTAATCAATGTGGTTTTAACCTCATTTGTGTTAATAATGTTATCTTTCTCCTTGCAGGTAAGTTGAACGGAGGTTTGGACAAACGAGAGCTTTTTTTTTTATATATATATTTTTTTTACCGTGCTGGTGGCCAGGTGGCGACTGCGGCAACGCCAGCACTACGTTCGACGTAGAGGGGCAAGAAGGCAGGTAAGTCCTCTCAATGTCCACCCCTTTTCAAGTTGGCCATAGATGGGTCCTGCTTCAGTCACTTCGAGCCTTCGAGTCGCTCTTGAGGGAGGGAAGGTTTTTTGGCTGAAGACGGCCTGACAATACAGGGTGTTTAAGAATAGGGTAGAAAAATGAGGTGGAAGACGCATGAGGAGAGGATGCAGTTAGGAGGAAAAGTAGACGAGGAGGTGATGAGCTTGTGGGTGACCTTGTCGAAGATTACGACACATTGTAGTGTATCCAGCATGTAACGCGCCCCTCCTGATATATATCATTATCATTTATTAATATTCTTTTTTTTTTTTAGTTTCGTGGATTTTTTTTCCAGTGGGGGAAAGTGGGGCGATAGGAGAGGGGTCATTTCTTGTATCTTGGAGTCGTGTTTATATTTTTTTTCCTCTAGCGAAATTTGCTCATTCAGCTCAAGCTGTAATCCTGCTAGATTCGTGCGAGTTCAGTTCGATCATGACTCGGGTGTCCCTCGTCCACACCACAGTATGCGAGAGTCGTGGACCTCGCTCCGGCATTCAACCCTCAGGCAACACAAAGTCGTCCCCTTCCTCACTCCCCTGAAACAGGGGTAGGTCTCCGTCCACTACGAAGGTATTAATACTAACCATTCTCCCTTTGGAGATGACGGACTTAGATCCCTCACAGTGGCTGCTTACTTCCTCCTCATCACGTAGCAAGCCCTCGCAGTGCCGTGGGAGTTACTTGCTGTGTCAGCGTAAGCAGAAGACTTTTGAAGGTTGTGGTTCTTGGATCCATTCCTGAGCGTCTTGTGTTGCCCTTGTTTTAACGGGTGCTCCGGTGGCCCGGCTGTGTTTCTGTCTCTGCCGTTAGGAAGGGAAGGAGATCGCGGGGGGTAATGAGGCGGTTGCTCGTAAGGGGTGCGTGGGGACGCAGTGATACTCCTCTCCCCCACAAGGTCCCCCATTTGAAGTCACCAGACAGGAGGTTGGGGACGCCGCCCGGACCATCTAAAGTCCTGCGACATTTAAGACTGGATGTTCTCAGACATGGACTTTTCCACACACACACACACACACACACACACACACACACAAAGTAACTGGAGGTATTCTTTTAAACGACAAAAAGCCTATTTATTTGCGGGTAGGATCGCGACAGACGTAGACCGAGTCTTGTACGTGGGTGTGGTTGGTGTGTGTTGTGTGCGGGAGTAGGGAACATCATGAGGTATGGCAGTAAGTAGTAGCAGGTCCTTTTGAAGTTTCAGAGCACCTGGAGGATGGCAGTTGTTCGTCAAGGATGACCTCTGTATCTCCACCTCGAAAACTTACTCCTCGGGGGGTGTGAGAGAGGTGGCATATGCGGTGTGGGGAACAAATGTGCTCTTCCCATTGTAAAGATTATGTGAGTGTAGGGTGTTGAAATGCCTTATGGTCGTGGTCAGTAGAGAGTCTGGCACTTTTCTCTTTTTGACCCCCCTGAAATCGAGGAGAAGAAAGGTCTTCAGCGTCTCAGATCACATAATGACAGGGTGTTCTCCCCGTGTTTCCTTATAGATATGAAAGAGCACCTGTTCATTTCATATCCTCCCGTCACTCAGTACGAGGCGCTGTTTGTAGAAGGGGAGATCGAAGATCAGGCGCCGTGTGGAAGGGCCTTTGGGGAGTGTCGTCCTGTGCGAGTGCTGGTGTTGGTAGGGCGGTGAGCCAGCGCTTGGGAACAGATGGGACCGAACTCGACTTCGCTGGTTGTGGGGAAGAGGACTCTCTCGTTGTGGTTATTATAATGTCGGGTGCCTCGCTTGGCTGCCAAACGCCTCGCTACATTGTGCCGCCTCTGGGGATTGGGAGGCTGTTTGGTCGGTCTGGGCAAAGACTTGTGGATTAAGGCTGCTTTAGGGGGTTTGAGATCTCAAAGACTTGTTGCTTGCCTTTCGCGCCAGTGGCTTGTATAATCCTTAGACTTGTGTCTTGTTGTCTTGCGTTGGGGGGCTTCGGGCTCGTTATATCCCCCGACTTGTGGCTCATGTGGCTGCTTTAAGGGGCTGATAAATCCCTGGACCTGTGGCTTGTGGACTTGCAAAAGGGGGCTTGTTAAGTCCCAAGACTTGTGGCTTGTGACCTTGCCATTGGATCGTGGACATGTTAGGTATTTTTTTTCAAGTCCTCGACTTAGAAAACGATTTGTGTGGACTTTCAATATGCGTCTTGACGGAGGAGGGAGAGAGAGAGAGAGATTCCCCCAGACTTTAGGATCGATTCTCTCTCTCTCTCTCTCTCTCTCTCTCTCTCTCTCGCAGCGTAATTACGCCCCATTACATAGCCATAAGAAGCAGCAGCCGGTGTGTGTGTGTGTGTGTGTGTGTGTGTGTGTGGGACGAGAGGGTCTTCCCTGCATCTGGCGGCGGCTGCGGCAATCATTAGGGCCGCACCTGTGAACACCTCAATGGAGTCGTAAGAGTCCTGCCCGAGGACCTCATTGTGTGGCGTTGTGGAGGGTCATTACACGTAGATCTATGTGATGGTCTCTGATGGTCCTCCTGCTACCGGTGGTCTCTGTTACCACTCCCGTCGTAACTACCGCCTGGGGGAAGGGGAGATATAGGGTCTCTATGGCCTCGGGGCGGTTTCTATTGCTTCGATATGTATTTTTTTCTTTAGTTCCTGTGATAGGTTTCTGCTGGGGGGAGGGGGGGTTTCTGCTGTTGTGATAGAGAGAAGAAGGGTTTCTACTGTGGTACGGTGAGGAGGAGGAGGAGGGGGGTTTCTCCTGTGGTACAGTTTCTACTGCTGTGGTGGGATGTTCCTAGCTATTGTGTTAAGGTCTCTAGTGTTGTGGTAGGGTATGTCACTGTCGTAATTGGGTCTCTCCACGTTCGTAGTCTGTTAGGGTTTCTCCTGAACCCCCTTGTCGTGATATGGTTTCTCCTTGCTGTGTAATGGGGGTTTCTTCCTTCACAGGTGGAGAGGGGGTGGGGAGGGTTCTACCTTCAAGGAGAAAACCACTTCGGACAGTGCCTTTGACTTTTGACTTTGATGGGGGCTCTTCCTTTGATGGAGGAAGTTCCTTACTTTGACGGAGTCTCTTAATTGGTACTGTGCTGAGAGCGCCGCCCAATTTTCTTGTGCTTTCGTGTGTCTCTCCTTTGTGTTGCGAGTGCTTTTAATTTGCCTAGGTAAGTGCCACGCCACCGCTCCCCTAGTGGCGCTCAATTAGTCCCCTTGTTATTTCAGTGGCGCGTCTGGGGATTTCGAAGTTTGAAAAGCGCGAGTGGTTGTACTTCGATGTCACCACCCAGCGCACCCATCGCTCGTACTGTGATGAAGGAATGGGAAGGCGTCTGTTGCTGGTGTAGCGAGGGCGTCTCTGTTCTTCTCCTATTAGTCCTCTGTAGAGCTGGTGTTGTTACTATTTATTTTGCACTTGCCAAGGTGCTTTTATTACGTCTGCTTTTATATATTGCTTGCTTGTTTCTTTTTACGTCCTCTATTTGGTTTAAAAGTACTTTTGCTTTTGCTGCTACTGGGGTCAGTCCCTCTGTGTCGTCTACTGCTATGGTTCTACTACGTAAAACTTTTGCTATGATAACGCGTTTAGGACTACCACTACTACTACTACTACTACTGCTATTGTACTATACTGCTACTACTGCTACTATACTACTACTACTACTACTACTACTACTACTACTACTGCCACTACTACTCTACTACCACAACCACTTCTGCGACCACTACCACCACCACCAGTACTACTACTACTACTACTACTACTACTACTACTACTACTACTACTTTTCCCATGAGATTATAAGTTAGACTGAAACAAGCAGATTGTTGAACGCTGTGTCATGATACTGAGTGATACATCCTCTGCGTGTCATTCCATTGACGACTGAAAACACACTTTTTTTTTTTTGAGGCAGATGGGCCATGCATTTACATCAATCTGTTTACATATGGGTATAGATTTACATGGCCTCGTTGTAAAGGGATTTACGTGGCCTCGTTGTAAAGGGAACAGTGTGTGTGTTGTATGTGTATGGACGCATGATGTATTTATTACAGCCACGGAAATGTGATGTAGAGGGGGGAGCTCTGGTTTTGACAGGAGCTAAGGCGAAAGGATTGGCATAGGGGAGGGTGTTTTGTATTTTTCTATCCGTGTGAGGCATCGAGAGAGAATAAAGGGGTAACTCTGTGTGTGTGTGTGTGTGTGTGTGTGTGTGTGTGTGTGTGTGGAGGGGTGAGAGAGAGAGAGAGAGAACTTGGAGGGTGTGGAGTCGGCCTTCTGGTCTGGTTAGCATTGTAGGTTGTGGAGGAGGGAATTCACTTCGAGTGGGCTGAGGAGAGAGGGTGCGTGGGCAAGACATTGTAAATGAATACCTAGAAAACCTCGGCGATGGATATATCTAAGATACCCCTCGTATGTGTGTATTTTCTGTAATGATTCCTCTTACAGAGAATGGACGGTTTGGAGGAGTCGTCACTGTCCAATCAAGTAGGGTCGGGAGAGCGATGTTGGCTTAATGGGAAGTAGTCAAAGGGATGTGGAATCAGGTTGTTGAGCGTTGAAGGGCATGACTGAAGGCCTTCTTGCTCCCCTCACCCAGTTCTGTGGTCAATACCTGGCCTTCACTGACGGAACGAGGGAAAAAAAATATCACCGTTGTCCTATATGCGGATGGATTCATTAATATGCCCGTGTGATTATGTATGCTTAACGTACGCTTTTTTTTTTTGGAAGAGAGGGTTGTGAAAAAAAAACCACTTGCGTATGACGAGGGTTTCGTATTGGCGGGGCTGGCGCGTAGCGCATGTGTGTGTGGTGTGTGTGTGTGTGTGTGTGTGTGTGTTAGAGAGAGAGAGAGAGAGAGAGAGAGAGAGAGAGAGAAGAGAGAGAGAGAGAGAGAGAGAGAGAGAGACTGTCTAGATACTGTGGAAATTATTGGCAAGGTTTTTAGATGTCTTTTATTCCATTTTTCGTGCTGAAAAGTGCTGAATGAGCCAACGGGATCTGGTGGTTTCACATGTTCCACCGTGTCATTCAAAGGAGTGTTATACTGGCGGTAGGGAAGGAAGAGCTGTTGTGCGTATGTGTGTTTTTAAGAAGGTCAGCATCATGTGAGACTAATATAAAAGGGATTAATTAGAACGTTCGTGAACGTGTCCTTGTTAACTAGTATAGATCAGAAGGGACTTGTTTTTCGCTTTGAGGGTCTGTCGTGTGGGATTTACAGACAGGGTTGGAACATTGACTTATCTCCGTCACACATCTGCCTGATGTGGATCGTATCGGGGGATTGAGTGGTAGTTTGGAGTGATGTATTTTCTGCGGTTTATAGATGTATTTTGTGTGGTCTATTCCTCTGTCGTATTTCCTTCCGAGAGGGTGAGGCGTGGTTTAGGGTGGAGCGGATGAATTGTGTGTAGAGAATAGTAAGAGCCTTTTTTTTTTCTTTTTCCTCTCGTCCCACTCGTGTTCCGGTACGTGCGCCTGGGGCTGACGATGGATGATTTGCTGGAAACTTGTTAACATGTGTGTGGGAGAAGAGGGGAGCCATGTTCAGTCTTGTAAAGCCAAGCGCTGGGACGTTAAGGGATGCTGAAAACCTTTTACATGTTGCCATGGTTTACTTTGGTTGGTCGTGTGGCGCCGTCCACACGTATTTCAAATTCATTATTTGCCAGACTGTGAGTGGAGGACCTAAGTTCATGTGAACAGATGTTCACTAGAAACGAATGTGTGAGTGCGCACATGCGTAGTAGAAATTGAAAGGAGAACACGTGGTAATCAATGAAAAGATATCTTTTTCCATTGGCTACTGTGTGTACACCCAGTGTCCAATGTTGGCATTGTAGCATTTGAAACGACTTCGCTTATTGTGTATCCCCACAACCACCGAGCTATCGGAAACACAGACCGAAATCCCAGGGTCGAACCCCGCCCCATAAGAAAGAGGTGTCTTATTGCAAGTGCTGTCGCTGGAGAGATTGTAGCCAGTTTACATATACATATACATATATTCCCTCCAAGGCCCAGTCCTCTGTTCTTAACGCTACCTCGCTAACGCGGGAAATGGCGAATAGTTTGAAAGAAAAAGAAAAGATATTCCCTTCTCGTCCCACTGTTATCCCAGCCGTTGCTGTAAACTCCACCCTAATGGTGAAGTTTGACGACACCCCCTCTCTCTCTCTATCCCTCTCTCTCTTTCCCTCCCAGAGAAAATTTATGTAAAGTTCCCTTCGCTATAGTTCTTTACCCTTTGTCCACGACGCGACGAACTTCCAGCGCAGCGGCAGCGGCGGCGGTGTTGGTGGTGTTGCGTACCGTGAGCGCGACAACGGTACGGTCGTCGAGCGTGACGGTACACACGACCCCTTGAGCACGGCGATGGTACACCCCCTTCAGGTATATGACGTGATATTTTGACCCCCGCCCATTACAGGTCAGGTTCGATGGTTATTCCATCATGACCGTCGCGCTCAAGGGTCGTACCGTCGTGCTCAAGGGTCGTACCGTCGTGCTCAAGGGTCGTGCCGTCTTGTTCAAGGGTCGAACCGTCGTGCTCAAGGATCGTACCGTCGTGCTCAAGGATTGCACCGTCGTACTCAAGGGTCGTACCGTCGTGCTTAAAGATCGCACCGTCGTGCTCAAGGGTCGTACCGTCGTGCTCAAGGATTGCACCGTCGTACTCATGGGTCGTACCGTCGTGCTCAAGGATCGCACCGTCCCGCTGAAGGGTCGCTCCGTCGTGCTCAAGGATCGCACAGTCGTGCTAAAGGACATAACATTCTCATGTGTTTTCATAAACTTGTCTGTGAACATTTTTTTCATAAAGTCTACCTTGAGAAACCAACTGCCGTGTCCAGGATTCGAACCCATGCGAACCGACCATGCGCGAGCCCGTGCTGTCTCATGGTCAGTAACGCTAACCACAGACGTGTATGTTTGTAGGTATTTGTGAAATATATATATATATATATATATATATATATATAATATATATATATATATATATAATATATATATATATATATATAATGTATATAATTCCGTGCTAGGAGATTAGAACTGACTTCGGCATTAGGCATTTTGACGTATGTTAATTAATAATGTTCAATTGATCATTATAATGGGCCGCGTCCATTTATATACAAAGTCAAATAAACATGTCAGTAAATGTAAATAATGTGTCTAATAAATGGAGCGTCCTTTGATGTGAGGGGGAAAGTAGGTCGCTGAAAAGTTTGAGGAGAACTTGTTCACGGTCATGAAATGAACATTTTGTTCGAAAAGGTTCAAGGAAAAAAAGAGAAATATAATTGTGTCGAAATATTGTCAAGGAATACGAAGGAATGAATGATATGACATATTTGGGTTGGAATGATATGCATAATTGGAATAGATATGACTTGGGATGTTTTAGGGGTAATTGGAATAGATATGACTTGGGATGTTTTAAGGGTAATTGGAATAGATATGACTTGGGATGTTTTAAGGGTAATTGGAATAGATATGACTTGGGATGTTTTAGGGGTAATTGGAATAAATATGACTTGGGATGTTTTAGGGGTAATTGGAATAGATATGACTTGGGATGTTTTAGGGGTAATTGGAATAGAGATGACTTGGGATGTTTTAGGGGTAACTTTTAGGATGTGAATATTGCTTGTCAAGGATTTCAAGTGAGTTTACACGTTTGTCGACCCCCAGTACGCCTTAAATTAACTTCAGTATTAACTAACTCATTTCTGTCCATTCTTACGAAACCCGCCGGACATTGTACTACTTATGAATGCAAGCGATTGTTACATACAGAATCACCCTTACAAACTACAGACTAAATTACATTGGCAGTTACAGTTGGAAGTTGCCATGTTAGCCCACGGGAGAAGTCTTCTGAGTATTATATGATATTTTACGGATCATTCCTCTAGCAGTGTCGTTACTGCACAAGATGTAGATTGGATTATTTCACATCTAATTAGCTTGATTCGTAAGCACGTTGGGAACGTGGGATGTTATTGATAATTTAGAAAACTCACAGATAATCTGTCGGTTGGAGTCGTTTATTACTTAATGTATATTGTTAATATTGTATTTTGGTGTGATTGCAGCTGGTTTCTTGTGGTTTCTTGCTCAGACGTTTTTGATAATTCGCGGAAAAATGACGGGGTTCAGAAATACACTGCGATTGGTGATTGAATCATGGCCATTCGAGGCACGAGAGTTGTTACAGGGGAAGAAACACTCTACAGTCCCCCGTATGGTTGACGGACCCCCCCCCCCCCCCCTCCACACACACACACACACACACACACACACACACACACGACACCGGTAAAAGGGGCGAGGGCTGGACTCCTTCAAGGTGAAGGCCACAGAGTGAGTGTTGGAGCCGCGCAAAAGGACTGGGCTGAAAAGTATGGGAATTGAAACGGATTGGCCAATGTGGGAGAAAATTGGAAATTGGATCGTGTGCTGGACGCAGATGACGAACACCAGCAGCAGCAATGGCTGGCTGGAGTGGCTTGGGGTTCGTATCCACTCAGCTGTCTGGCTCGTAAGACGCGGTACAGTAACGCCACCACAGCCCACAGACGTGGTACAGTAACGCCACCACAGCCCACAGACGCGGTAACAGTAGCGCCACCACAGCCCACAGACGCGTTACAGTAACGCCACCACAGCCCACAGACGTGGTACAGTAACGCCACCACTGCTCAATGACGCGGTACAGTAACGCCACCACAGCCCACAGACGCGGTACAGTAACGCCACCACAGCCCACAGACGCGGTACAGTAACGCCACCACAGCCCACAGACGCGGTACAGTAACGCCACCACAGCCCACAGACGCGGTACAGTAACGCCACCACAGCCCACAGACGCGGTACAGTAACGCCACCACAGCCCACAGACGCGTTACAGTAACGCCACCACAGCCCACAGACGTGGTACTGTAACGCCATCACAGCCCACAGACGCAATACTGTAATGCCACCACAGCCCACAGACGCAATACTGTAATGCCACAGTAGATATTGATGGTAATCGCTGATGACGTCGGAGATGGAAGTTGATTGTATTTGTTTAACCTTTTCCTCTCAATATGAGCGGAAATATCACCCTTAATGACAGGATGAATATCAATGCTATACAGGCCTTACTAACGACAGGAAGACTATAATGCTATACAGCTTTGCTCATGAAAGGTGAGGGAAGATATTTAGGACCAGAGAAAACCCCTTTGGCCGCTGGTCCGACCTCATAAGAAGCACTGGGATGAAGTGCCTCATCGACGAACGAGACCTGATGGTGGGGGTCCAGCTCAGGGCCCTGTGTGGCTGGCCCTATGGAAGTGAAGGAGGGGGTTGATTGTTCATTGGGAATTTTCTTCCTCATACCTGTCTTCCTTATCCTCATCCTCCTCCTCTTCCTCCTCTTCCTCCTCCTCCTCCTCTTGGTTACGATTGGGTACTGACTCCACCCTTGGGTCACCATACCCGGTTCTTACGAAGAGTCTTTGAGTTCATCCATAAGCTGTCTCTCCTCCTCTCCTCCTCCTCCTCTTCTTCTTCTTCTTCTTCTTCTTCTTCTTCTTCTTCTTCTTCCTCCTCTTCTGGTTACGATTGGGTACTGACTCCATCCTTGGGTCACCATACCCGGTTCTTACGAAGAGTCTTTGAGTTCATACATAAGCTGTCTCTCCTCCTCCTCCTCCTCCTCCTCCTCTTCTTCTTCTTCTTCTTCTTCTTCTTCTTCTCCTCTTCTTGGTTACGATTGCATACTGACTCCATCCTTGGGTCACCATACCCGGTTCTTACGAAGAGTCTTTTGAGTTCATACACAAGCTGTCTTCTGCCAAGAGAAGAGTACTGTGAGGGTGAGGGTTCAGTGAATGTTGTCACTGACCTGACCTCCATAGGATGTAAGGAAGATAAGGTTCTGCTGAAGAAGATAAAGACGTAGCGATGACGTTTAGTAAAAATAAGACAGTAGTGAAGATGGGAGTGTGCTGAAAAGTGCGTTCTTAAGATGAGGATGTCGCCAGAGGACAGATGTAAGAGACAGCAAATTTTGAGAGAGAGAGAGAGAGAGAGAGAGAGAGAGAGAGAGAGAGAGAGAGAGAGAGAGAGAGAGAGAGGCCTCACAACTCAGAAAACCCCCTCTCCTCCCATTTTCTGTATTCCATTTTGATGGCAGGGGAGACTGTACTCAATAATGAAACGCGTCTCCACTGTGTACATGTGGCCGAAATTCTGTATTGCGCTGGGTTCGAACCGGGGTGTACTTGACATGGATACCTGTTGTGCCTTTACCCACGGAGCAAAGGAAAGAACATTGTGCCCCCGTCTGTCCGTAGTTACGTTCGTGTTACATAACGATCCTGTACGGTTCGTGACGTCATGAGTGGTTTTGAGGGGCGTCAGGGTCAAAGGTGAAGGTCACGTGTGTCAGAAAGATGAGCAGATATTCAGACACACACACACACACACACACACACAACACACACACACACACACACACAAGCGATATTTGAAGATGCTGGTCGTTTGGCCAGATGGAATATGTCCATATTATACCTTATGTGTGTAATCACCTCAGGGCTAATTGCTGGGAAAGGGCTCTGTCGTCAACCAGGACTTTACCGAATGGTTGTGCTGCGCAAGGCTGCTACGCTACTTGCAGTAGCAGGGAAATGTAGCCTCGTTTGGAATGAGAAGTTCCTGTGACGAGAACTCATCCTCTCCTCTCTCTCTCTCTCTCTCTCTCTCTCTCTCTCTCTCTCTCTCTCTCTCTCTCTCTCTCATCTCTCTCTCTCATCTCATCTTCTCATCTACTCTATCTATCTTTCTCTCTTCTCTACTCTACTCTCTACTCTCTCTCTCTCTCTCTCTCTCTCTCCTCTCTCTCTCTCTCTCTCTGTGACAAAACGTTTTGTCCGTACCTCCGAGAAGTGCGACGTGTGGGGGGTTCTGACGTATTGAAGAACGTTCCTCTCAAGAACGTTTTTGGTTTTTCTTTTTTTTTTGAGGAACGTTCTTCATCACGGGACGAGGAGGAAGGGTCCGGGTGGTGGAGGACCATCGTCAGATGGGTCTCTCTCGAGCGTTCCTTGCTCCGTCGCTGGACCCCGAGTGCAGACGTAGTGGCCATTGATTGTAATGCAGACAATCACAGATGTTTATTTTTTGGGGGGTCTGGTTTTGTAAATACGGCTGTCATGTGATGTTGCTGTGTTATAAATGGCCTCAGATGTTGAAGGGGGTCTGTAAGGGTCGTCTTGTGGTGTCGCTGTATTACGGGTAAATGAGTCGTTTAGGGAGGTGATGATGATGGGGAAGATTAAGCAATCATGTCGAGGGATCGTACTGCCTTCGTGCTCTAGGGTCGTACCGTCGTGCTCAAGGGTCGTACCGTCGTGCTCAAGGGTCGTACCGTCGTGCTCAAGGGTCGTACCGTCGTGCTCAATGGTCGTAACCGTCGTGCTCAAGGGTCGTAACCGTCGTGCTCTAGGGTCGTACCGTCGTGCTCAAGGGTCGTAATCGTCGTGCTCAAGGGTCGTACCGTCGTGCTCAAGGGTCGTACCGTCGTGCTCAAGGGTCGTAATCGTCGTGCTCAAGGGTCGTAACCGTCGTGCTCAAGGGTCGTACCGTCGTGCTCAAGGGTCGTACCGTCGTGCTCAAGGGTCGTACCGTCGTGCTCAAGGGTCGTACCGTCGTGCTCAAGGGTCGTACCTTCGTGCTCAAGGGTCGTAATCGTCGTGCTCAAGGGTTGTACCGTCGTGCTCAAGGGTCGTACCGTCGTGCTCAAGGGGGCTAGTTTGGAAGCAGCCAAATGTTCGTTCAGAAGACATCAGAATATTTCCAGTAAATTTAGAAAAAAGAAACAAAGAAATGATCATGATTCTGAGCATATTGTGAGTACCAGTGACCTGAGGTCAGGTTGTGAACCTCACTGAGACGAACGGACCGTCAGGTCAAGCCAGGTCAGGACCGTTCACATAATACTTCTGGGTTCTGTAGTGTTGTGGTTCACACGACCAAACACAATCGTATGATAAGCTTAAACTCTCTCGAACGCCAGAATGAAAGGCCTTTCTTCAAATCGAAGCGAACTAATCGGATATGCGATTCCCTAAGAAAAAAAGACAAAAAAAATACACATTATCGCCACATAATTGACATAACTGAATCGTGGGCGAAAATGGAATATAATCTCTCAGTAGCATAATTATTGATAACAGAATTTAACAATAACTTTAAAGAAAAAGATAATATGCCTCACCAACAAGAAAGGTTGATGGGACACGGAAAAAAATAGAAATAAGAAACGTTCCAAATGCCTGTCCGTCGTCGAAGACTTCAAAGGATAGGAAGATGTAAGATGAAGATGGATAGGAGGACAGAAGATGGAAAAAACTTAAAAAAAATAATAAAAATCGTACAAATCATTGTGCCTTACTCTCTTTTTCTATTTATGGAACATGGAGTGTAAGATGGGGTTGTGAAATGATTAATATAGACCACGAGGAAGTAGAATTATACTGGAATGACGTAGAATGGAAGATACACACACACACACACACACACACACACACACCACAGTTCTCCAGGCCACCGACTCAGTGGAGTCCGGACTGTACTGGCAATTCAAGCAGCTTGATGAGTTTTTAACCTACTTACTGACCCAGACTTTTGTATCTGGAGACTTAGAGAATGTGTGTGTGTGTGTGTGTGTGTGTGTGTGTGTGTGTGTGTGTGTGTGGTCTCCTCACATCACTCTTCCTCACCTGGATAGTGAGGTAAATATGAGCTCAACGCTGTATACAAGTTCTGCGCGTCATTAACAAGTTCCCCCACCACCACCCACACAAAAAACAGATACCCTCCTCATGCACTGCGAGAGGAGAAGAGGAGGAAGGAAAGAGGAGGAGGAGGAGGAGGGATGTGTGGGCTCCCTGGGCCAGGCTTGGGCTGGGAGGTGAGGGGGGTGCAGCCGGCCGACCTCCTCTTGGGAAAGGAGGGAGGTAAGGTGGGGGGGGGGATCGATGCAGCCGGGTTGCAGTAAAGAATTCCCTCTGTATTGGACCTTGAGCTGCGGGATTCTTGTGGTGCTGGGAGGGAGAGAGAGGGAGTCCGTTCCGCCGTGCCTTATCCAGGAGGAACGCGCGGAGATGTGCGGTCCAGACATTTTTGCGGTGGTCTCGTAATGGTATAAGTTTTCATGACGGTATTGGACATTCATACACCATATTCTAATCCCGTGTTCCTTACGTATTGCTGAAAGCGAAACAGGAGCAAGGGAAAGGCATATATTGGTCTTCATACTGCTTGAATATATATATATATATATATATATATATATATATATATATATATATATATATATATATATATATTATACTATTCGCCATCTACCGCGTTAGCGAGGTAGCGGTAGAACAGAGGACTGAGCCTTTGAGGGAAATCCTCACTTGGCCCCCTTCTCTGTTCCTTCTTTTGGAAAATCAAAAAAACGAGAGGGGAGGATTTCCAGCCCCCTCGCTCCCTCCGTTTAGTCGCCCTCTACGACACGCTTCGTTGTATATCAGTTGACTGTTATATTTCCTTCTTGTATCTCCTCTGATGATGTGATCATTACACGAAAGTGCACTTGGGAATTTATCGTGTTTCATTTCCCCTTGGACTCATAGGAATATATCTCACCTCGTTGCAAGGGATTAATGTACCCCGCCTACCTTAAGGGTTTCCTTGTTTTGACTAAGGTTGTTTTCGTCCCTGGCCACCAGATGGCTCGGTCAGCAGAGTGGCCCTGGTGTGTTGTGAGAGAGAGAGAGAGAGAGAGAGAGAGAGAGAGAGAGAGAGAGAGAGAGAGAGAGAGAGAGAGAGAGAGAGAGAGAGACCCACTTGTCGTCATCGCGTCTGATAAGATATCGAGTCGTTGGGCGTGTGTGTCTCCTGCCGAAGGCCAGCCAAGTGCGTCGGAATAATGGAGGCTTAAGGAGGGAAACGGATAGCTTAGGTGTTGGTGATGATGATAATGATAATAGTAATGATAGTGATGATAATAATGATCATAGTGATGATGATAATGATAATAGTAATGATAGTGATGATAATAATGATCATAGTGATGATGATAATGATAATAGTAATGACAGTGATGATGATATTGATCATATGATGTACTGATGATAATAATGATAGTGATGATGATAATGATCATAGTGATAATGATAATGAATGATAGTAATGATAGTTATGATGATAATGATAATAGTAATGATAGTGATGATAATAATGATCATAGTGATGTAATGAGAATAGTGGGGATAGTGATGATGATAGTAGTAGTGATAGTGATGATAATAATGTAATATTTCATAATTAATATATAACTAGGGGTTTAAAAGACCTTTAGTAAAAGGTGTTTGTGAAGGACTTCCAAGCCAGAGCCACTTAGGTGTTGGTGGGCGTAACTAGGGGTTTAAAAGACTTTTAGTAAAAGGTATTTGTGAAGGACTTCCAAGCCAGACCCAGTTGTAGGTTGTATATATATATTGGAATAACATAACATCCTTATTTACCCTGAGTAATTGTTATCTGATAAGAGGAAATTCTTGGTTATCTTCGAATTATCTCAGGCCTCTCGGTATCCTTCGAATAATTTGAAGCTATCCCTGATGAATTATCGGAGATAGATATTCAACGATGATAATCGATGAATAACCATACGGTATCCTGAGTTATCTCGGATGTGTATGAAGAAGTTATACATTACTCCTAGTGATCTCCTGACGTCAACCAATGCGTTTGATAATCGTTCTGATGTATCAAGTTCGTTCATTGACTTCTGTTAATCTAGTTAACCAAGTCGTACCTCTGTTGATTTTAACACTAGCTTATCAGTTAAGTGAGGCCTTGTTAATTCGAAACTGGTAGGAGATAACACAGCGCTCTCGTTGTTAATGGTTGAGTGAGTAAACAGGGTAAAAAAAAGAAAAAAGGATTATTGAAGAACTCTGTTTTTGAAAGTGTGTATCGCCAATAAATTAGATAAAGTCAAAGTTAGGGAGAGAAGTCAAAGTTTAGGTCAGCGGTGTAAAGAACTCTGGGGTGCGCTGATGACGTGCGATAGTGATGATGATAATGGTCATAGTGATGTAATGATGATGGTAATGATAGTGATGATAATAATGATAAAAGTAATAGTAGTGATGATAATAATGACCATTGTGATATAATGATGATAGTAATGATAGTAATGATGATGATAGTAGTGATAGTGATGATGATAATGTAATTTTTCGTGATTAATATATAACAGATATTATAATGGTGTGATGATGATGATGATAATGGCGATCATTATGATCATAGTGATGTAGTGATAATAGTTGTGATAGTGATGATGATAATGTAATTTTCAATTATCAATATATAAAGCATATTATAATAGTGTGATAATGATAATGGTGATCATAGTGATGTAATGATACCAGTGATGAAAATAATGATAATGTAATTATTGATGATGATAATGAATGATAGTTATTATAATGGATAATGATAATAATGATAAGAAAATCGAAAACAGTTTTGATAATGAAAATAATGATAATAATAATAATGATAATGATAATAATAATTATGATGATAATAATGGTAATAGTAATAATAGTAATAACGACGATGATAATAATGATAATGACCTGACGAAGGGTTGGAAATGTGGAAGGGAAGGATTGGAGAGAGAGAGAGAGAGAGAGAGAGAGAGAGAGAGAGAGAGAGAGAGAGAGAGAGAGAGAAGTAGATGGGTTATGGGGGGAGTCAAAGACGAAGGAAAATGGGACAAGACAAGAGCAGGAAACAGGGGAGAGAAAATGGATGGCAGGGAAAGTAAAATAAAGGAAGAACGAGGAGAAAGGACGGAAGGAAAAGGAAAAAGGAGTTGGTAATCTAGTAGAGAAAGAAGTGGAAAGTGAAAGAGAGACAGAGAGAGGAACGCAAGATCATGTGTTGTTAGGGTAAAGCCATGAGTTCCAGGGAAGTGGATGATGGCCTTAACTGCCACTCCCCTTAGAAGTGTAATTAGCGTGTCTCTGCTAATGGATTTTCACCTCAGTTAAAAGTTAGAGCATAATGGCCCCCCAACTGTACTCGACTTAGTGCCTTTCTCAGTCCCAGAGCTCGGCTCGGGGGGGTAGATTGCTGATGGAGTGGGTCTCTGGGAGTCACACTTGCTCAGCACAGTCCCCTTGCTCAGTCCTAGACCTCAGGCTGAGGTAGGCTGATGACGAAGTAAGTCTTCGCGAGTCACACTTGCTCAGTGCTAGAGCTCAGGCTGAGGTAGACTGATGACGAAGTGAGTCTTCGTGAGTCACACTTGCTCAGCACAGTCCCCTTGCTCAGTGCTAGACCTCAGGCTGAGGTAGGTTGATGACGAAGTGAGTCTTCGCGAGTCACACTTGCTCAGCACAGTCCCCTTACTCAGTCCCAGACCTCAGGCTGAGGTAGGCTAATGACGAAGTGAGTCTTCGTGAGTCACACTTGCTCAGCACAGTCCCCTCACTCAGTCCCAGACCTCAGGCTGATGACGAAGTGAGTCTTCGCGAGTCACACTTGCTCAGCACACTTCATCTTGCTCAAGTCGAGAGAGCAAAATGCTCCAGAAGTTGACTGACGACCACGTACGTCTTTGGGGCTTCATTGCCCCCAGAACCAGGAGCGCGACTTCGTTCAAAAAAATGGGAGCCTAGTGGAGAGGGAGAAGGCGGATGGTGGAGCCATTCTAATTACACGTCCAGGGGAAGTGCTTAATACAGCTTCTTGGTCGGGGAACACACACACACACCACACACGGGCCTTTTGGGAGCTCAACACCACTCTCCCCGAACCTCACTAAAGCTGGTCGCCACCAGCAAGAGAGTTGGCTGTCGAGGTTCTTGATGGCGAGTGCTGTCTTTAGCGTTCTTGGCTGTGGAAAAAAGGCTGGCTTCTCAGAAGCTGGGTTGAGGAGGGGAGGGGAAGAGAACCCAGCTAGTCCTGTGTGATAAAAGAGTCTCTGGGGATCTTATACAAAGGCGTCGGACAAGTACCCACAAAGTGTACCAAACCATCCATGATGTGATGGTTATCTCGGGCTGAAGGGCTGCCACACACACACACACACACACACACACACACACACACACACACACATCCAGGAGGTTATGTGGAAAGATGGTCCTTTGGGCAGAAGACCATCCATCTGAAGGTATACGTAAGGTTAGGTTCCAGACCCAGCTGTAGGGGTAGAAGACCTCCGAAACCATCGTAAGGTATACGTAAGGTAAGGTAAGGCCCCAGACCCAGCTGTTGGGGGTAGAAGACCTTCGAAACCATGAAGGCAAACTCACCACTTGCATATCCTGTAACAACAGAGCTACTACGAAGGTCGAATCTGGACACCTGGCTTCATGATCGTCACACCATCCGCTCTCGTGTTCGACTCCATCCGGCTCACCAGTCCGAACGAAGATGAGGAGAGAGAGAGAGAGAGAGAGAGAGAGAGAGAGAGAGAGAGAGAGAGAGAGAGAGAGAGAGAGAGAGAAAGGGGGGGGGGCAGGCTCTGCACCTCGTAGATCTCACACCTCATGATCTATAATCGATAGTGGGCCTATCATAACCCCAGGGAAAGTTAGCGTTGGAAGTTATGCTGTTAATCCATCGATTGCACGTCAAGTTATGCTTCGGAAACACTCCCTCTCTCGCCCCCCCCAACAAAAAAAGAAAAAAAAAAGTATGCTCGAGCAGAGGGACGAAAGAGCTACCCAGCGAGGTAGATAGAGCCAATAGGAAAAGGAGTTGCAGTTTCCTGGGTAACTTGGGAGAGAGAGAGAGAGAGAGAGAGAGAGAGAGAGAGAGAGAGAGAGAGAGAGAGAGAGAGAGAGAGAGTGTGTAGTCACTGTTCTTATATATTGGGGCATGTATGGCGACAGAGCAAGCCTCTTGCTCCATCTTTTATTAGATGGAGGAGGAGGTAGTACGATAGGAAAATGTCGAGTCAGAGAAGTAGAAAGAATTGAAAAAAAAAAGAAGTAAAAATGAGCCATGATTTTTTAGAGTTGAACGGGGATAACGCCAGAAATGTTAAGGTCTGACATAACCAGTTGAATACGAAGGACCTTGTGGCTTGAAAGTGCAACCCACTTTTCATCCACGTTCTGGAAGAGGAGCGAGAGAGAGAGAGAGAGAAGGAGGAAAAGAAGTGGAAAAGAAGAGTGAAAATATGTGACTTAAAAGTGTATGTCACCCTCTCCCTTTCCCATAAGATATTGGAATGCCCTTTACCCATTGGGAGAGCCATTTATTAAAAGGAGGAAAGCCTTTTAACTCCCAGTGGAAGGCAAGGAGTGGCTAGACCCGGTTTAAGTACCCATCCGTGTTGCTCTGGCTGATCACAGACCTCCCTCTGGCAACACTGTATAAATAGAGAAGATATCGGAGGAAAACGCGTCACCCAGTGGGGGCGCCGCCCCACGCCAGCCAATGACGATTCCGGGAACTGGAGGTGTGTGAACGGACGGACGGACGACCTGACAGACAGACCAATTATTAAAGGTTGTTGGACCCTAATTACTGAATGCGTCAAACGAATGGTTTGGATGCTGCAGCCATGCTGTGCGTGTGTGGTGTGTTGTGTGTGTTTGTGTGTGTGTGTCGTTACCGACGGAACGGAGGAGCGCCTGGCGTTACAGTAACAGAGCCAAGAGCACCACCCCTCCACAGGTGAACCACGGGCACCTTCTTCCCCTCCCCCACACACCTGGATGCACCACCTACGCCAGGAGCGACCAGCGACACCCGCAGTATACCGCCCAGTGTAGCGCATGCGTCAAAATCGCTCCCTCTGGACGCGACATGGGCATCGCCGCGCCAACATAACTTGCTCGATCACATTGATTAACTTGAGGAGTCAGTTACTCGATCATGTGGCACACCGTCGCCTTATTTTGAGGGTTACTCGATCATGTGGCACACCGTCGCCTTATTTTGAGGGTTACTCGATCCGGCGCCTTATTTTGAGGGTCACTCGACCGGCGCCTTATTTTGAGGGTTACTCGATCCACCGTCGTCTTATTTTGAGGGTCACTTGATGCGGCGCCTTATTTTGAGGGTTACTCGATCCACCGTCGCCTTATTTTGAGGGTTACTCGATCCACCGTCGCCTTATTTTGAGGGTCACTCAATCCACCGGCGCCTTATTTTGAGGGTCACTCGATCCGGCGCCTTATTTTGAGGGTCACTCAATCCACCGTCGCCTTATTTTGAGGGTCACTCGATCCACCGTCGTCTTATTTTGAGGGTCACTCGATCCACCGTCGCCTTATTTTGAGGGTCACTCGATCCACCGGCGCCTTATTTTGAGAGTTACTCGATCCACCGTCGCCTTATTTTAAAGCAATCTTAAAACTGTAACTTATATTCAGTGTGTCTTGAAATTAAGGGAAAGGGAGTGTAACTGGGTAAGAGGATCATGGATTTTAAATCCTTGTAAACACTTGCACACTTAACAAGTTTTGTTGTTCCTGTTGTTGTTGTTGTTGTTGTTGTTGTTGTTGTTGTGTATGTATGGCGTGGACGTCTGCTGGCTTTGAGAACCAGCAGAGGTGTGATGGAATACATACACTCAGGCTCTCCCAGTCCAACCCAGGCCTTACCAGAGGTCCACCTCTCATCTGCACACAGAGACGGCAACCAGGAAAGCTCTCTCTCTCTCTCTCTCTCTCTCTCTCTCTCTCTCTCTCTCTCTCTCTCTCTCTCTCCTCTCTCTCTCTCTCTTCTCTTTTTCCTACCATTTCCCCTTCTCTTTCTTTTTCCCCCTGTTGAATGTGTGCCGGGCATTAGCGTGTGTGTGTGTGTGTGTGTGTGTATATATGAGGAGGGAATGTAACGTACAAGGTCCCCCACTCTGGCTCACTGACGCGTGTCGTCTGTAGTTCGAAGGAGGGTTTAAGGTTTTTTTCCTCTCTCCCCGAGGGGGGAAAGAAGGGTGGGGAGGGAGGGTTGAGGAATGTAATGGGGTTTTGTGAAGACTGGGGAATGTAGGAGAGACACGGACTCCATCTCTTTCAGAAGGGGTCCGGGGAGGTGAGGGTCAAGGGGTCTGATGGCCTGGAATGGGTGAGGTCTGAAACCCCTTCCAGGAGGATAGACGGGGCAAAAATTAAGACGAGGATAGATAAAGACGATGGTGTTCGGGACGGCGTTTAAAAAGAAGACGGTATTTAATGTATTGATGAACTGTAGAGTGTTAGAATTATGAATATTGCAAGACAGGGAGAGTAATGATGAACAAAGGGACAGAGGTGAGAATGCTTTTGATAAAGGAGATACGAGGGTTTACATTTCACGGCGCTGAGAACTTGGGTGTATGCAAGCGTGGCAGAAGACAGAAATAATGAATTAAAGTAAATGTATGTAAGAACGAGGAACAGCTAGGTGGAGTAGGGGGAAAACGAAAATGGGGTGGAAGGAGAGTAAGTAACGGGGAAACAAATGAAAATTAGGACGAAAAATTAGGGAGACATTAGGTAAGAAGGACGAGTCAGAACTGGTGGACAGTAACTGTATTTTGCTTCGACGGTAATACTCGTGTTTTCCCCCTGACGTCTCCTCTTCCAGGACACACACACACACTCTCTCTCTCTCTCTCTCTCTCTCTCTCTCTCTCTCTCTCTCTCTCTCTCTCTCTCTCTCTCTCTCTCTCTCTCTCTCACTGTCCTCATATTGCTTACCCCGAGCCCCGTCGCCAGTGAGGATATTTACCCTGTAAAGGGGTTTCCCTGGGCTTCGTCAAGAATCCTTCTGGCCTGAAAAATATAAATTCATTACTCTGACGACGACTCGACGCCTCCTCCTCCTCCTCCTCTTCCTCTTCCTTCTCCTCCTCCTTCTCCTCCTCCTGTTCCTCCCCCTCCTCCTCCTCCTGCCGAGGGTTGACCCGCCAGACTGCTGCTGCTTCTGCTTCTGCTGCTGCTACTACTACAACTGCTACCACTGATTCGAGGCCTTGTAGACTTGTAGAGAGTACCTCAGTGGTGCGTTGCTGCCTGACCAAATAGCTTGTACAGCATATGTGTGTGTGTGTGTGTGTGTGTATGTGTTACTGGCTAAAACCACATTGCATGTATAGCCTCTGGTGTGTGTTGCTGGCGAACCCCATTGCTCGTACATTCTCTCTTGTGTGTGTTGTTGGCTCACCAGAGCGACTCGTGCAGGCCCCTGGTCTGTTTTTAACTAACCACACACACACACACACACACACACACACACACACACACACACACACACACACACAAGCCTCGCCGCTTCACTGATGTTTCATGTTTTGCCGGCTGGCAGTACATTAAACTTTACCGAGTCTGTGTTTCTTGTGTTTCGCACTACGCTGGCCCGGCACTAGGGTTCTTGTGTGTTGCTGGCTAAATGTAACGGTCTTTTAATGCATTTTTGGAACGTTGTACGGTAACGCTCCGTACTGCATTGTAACGCCGTCTCTTAGTAACGTTTGACCTGGAATATGAGGATTTCGAAGAATTGCATCATCAGGAAATTTCGCTTTAAGGTGGAACTGTTGTTCTTTCGAACATAAGAGAAATACTGATGGGTACTTTGATAGTTTTATGATACGTCATTATGTGGTATAGTTTCTCCTAAGGGTTTGCCACACTAGTGGTCAGGCAGTGATTTGAGAGAGAGAGGAGAGAGAGAGAGAGAGAGAGAGAGAGAGAAGAGAGAGAGAGAGAGAGGTTCTAGAATTAGTAGTCCACGGTTGATTGCAGGATTAGGCTGTCCGTCAGTCGAGTAATACCGAAGACGGGGAGAGAGAGAGAGAGAGAGAGAGAGAGAGAGAGAGAGAGAGAGAGAGAGAGAGACGGGTATGAAAGTTGTGAAGTGTACTGAGGTCAGACACGCAACAGACGGGAGGCAAAATGAGGGACTCTTGTTTTTCTCCCAGTGTTTGTCCCGAGTTTTGCGTGGACCATCTCTTAAGGTGCGTCTGGGTTTGGCGATAGGGCAGCGAAGGAAAATGGGGAAAGGTAAAGGAAAACGAGGTTACAGTTGGATACGTTGAGAGAAGGGCGAGTGGAGGAAGACGGTGGTAGTTGGAGATGGAAGGAGGGGGAAAAGAAAAGTCAAGGAGAATAAGAGAAAAGAGACGATGATAAAGAAGGAGTTGAGGGGGTTGAGTGGTGAGAGGGATGGACAGACGGAGAGACATCAATATTTTGAGGCGAGAAGTTCCAGACTTTGGTGATAAATTACCAGACCAGCTGAGGTTGATTGATGAACGATAGATTTGGAAGTATTGATTTAATTTGCAATCAACCGCAGGACCATTTTCTACTCATAAAAGAGTCCAGGTGTTTACCCAGGACGTCTCTCTACTCTGGAAGGCTCTTGCTGTCCAAGGCTGCGCTACTTCCTGTAGCAGGGAAATGTAGATTCCTTAGGAATGAAGAAGTTATTTGACGAGACTGTACCTCCCGATGACACAGCCTCGCCCAAAAAGGTGATTTTTTTATTTCCACTCGCGGAGTTACCTCGAGCGGGTGGAGTCCGGTAGCACCCGTTTAGTAGCATGGGCCACAAGGGGAGGTAGTGTGTTTATGGAGGTACCTCAAGCAGGCGGAGTTCGGTAACACCGATTCAGTAGCATGACCAGAGGAGGAAGTAAGGTGTTTGAAGTGTGACAAGATGAAGTCACACGCAAGGGTTGTGATAAGTGTGATGAGGTAAGGTATTTTGATAGGAAGGAACAGGTCTTAGTAGATGATTTAATGGTATGATTAAGAGGGAGTGATATACAGATGAATGGTCATAGGTAAAAAGTACATATGGATAAGGAGGCAAGAGATACAATTAGAGGGAGAATAAAGCGAGCCGAGATGTAACGAAAGAAGTGATTGCAGATAAGAGTAAATGAGAATTAGGAAGAAATAAATGGTGTGGAGAAGGAAGTATATTTGGATAAAAGGGAATAAGCGGAGTTGCGTAGGAGTGAATGGACGCTCAAGTAGAATAGTTAGTGGAAGGGAAAGGACAGAAGCCAATTAGAATGAAGGCAAAACATCTCATATGAGGAGGGAGTGAAAATAGACGGGAAGGAAGTAGGTAGGGAGGGAGGGAGGACGTGGTAGTGAAGATGGAGTGGTATGAAAAATAAGGGAAGACAAAGAACATAAGCCTTCACTCAGGCCCCTACCTCTTTGGCCATCAGGGTAGCTGCTTCATGCCCCTCAGCTGTAAGACCCCAAGCTTATGAAAGGAGAGTCTTCTGGTCATTGGGTGGGAGAAGGATTATGCTCCCCAGCCTGAATACTCGAAGCTTAGGAAGGGAGACTACGTCTTCGTATCATGGAAGAGACATGTTTATGCCTCTCTCTCCCTTGAAGACCCCCAAGCTTTGGTTAGGGGGATCTTTCTTGTCTTCTCGGGGCGTCTTGGTCAAGGCGGAAGCATCTGAGAGATACAGTGTTGGGTGAGGGAGGTGGTTCGACTCTCCTGTACGTCAGCAAAGGATGCTTCTTGGAGACGGGGATTCCCTCATTAGTGTCCCGTGCCCTGGCGGGAAGACGAGGCGAGGCTAACGATGATGATCCATGGCGTTCGTCTCATTTAGCTGGCGAGCGCGGGTGTGTTGGGTGGAGGGGGGTAATGACGGACTGAGAGAGAGAGGAGAGAGGAGAGAGAGAGAGAGAGAGAGAGAGAGAGAGAGAGAGAGAGAGAGAGGCACCCGCCCCTACCCAGCTCTTCTCCACGTTGGTAAAGGATGGGTTTAGGGTCGGGGAGACGTGCGTATGTGTCCCGTGGACAGAGAGGACTTGGTGAACCATCCAGGGATAATTCGAGACACGTCCTATACCACCCCAGCAGGAGAGGTGGAGGAGTGGGGGAGCAGCTTCATGGCCCTCGACCTCTTTTAGGGTGAGTGTGTGTGTGGTGTCATGTGGTGCGTGACACACGTCGGGGACTTCGTGCTAATTCTCATGATCTTGTTTGCATGGCGATGGACTAGGGGGTTGTTGACGAAGGCGTTGGCGGATGACAGAACCCATTCGGTCGTCTAGGTCAAGTTGAGGAGGGTAGAACTGATAGGGGAAAATTAGAATAATTTTTTTTTCTTTTCGTAGTTTTATTAGATCTGAGGAAACGAATGCGGTGAATAAAGTGGTGAAAATGAGGTGGAAAACGGGTTGACTTAAGGGATGGACGATACGCAGTACAGTTAAGTTGTGGAAATTACATAAAAAAGGGGAAAATAGTACATTTTTATGTGGAAATTACACGAAAAAATAGGTTGAATGATCGACACGAAAAATAGGTTGAATGATAGTGACACGAAAAGTCGCAGTAGATAAGTTAAGTTGTGGAAATATATAAAAAAAAGGGGAAAAAATAGATTTTATGTGGACATTACGCGAAAAATAGGTTGAATGATAGACACGCAAATAGGTTGACAGCCATTTGATGTTTCAAATTGCTGTCATCACGTGAAAAATCGGAGCTAAAATTTCTTAATTTTTTTTCTGTCTCGTAAAAATTTTTTGAAAATCAATTTAGGGAAAAAAAAATTTATGGTCTTCGGTAAAGCTAAGTGGAAAATAACTGGTGTCGGGTAGATTTCCGCCACTGCCGAAGTCGACCACGAGGATTAAAAGCCACGCGTCCGGGCCCGACGTCTCATGCATATTAAGCTAATTACTTCATTAATATGCAGGTGGAACCACTAGAAACTAATTGCACCTGTCTCATCACAACGAGCGTTGATATACAGGACAGACTTGTATGATATTTCGCTTCGCACACACACATCACACACACACACACACACGCTCTGAGACAGCCTGGGGTCGGGTCGGACCCGGCCCGCATGGGTTCGAATCCTGGGGGCCTTGAAAATCGGCCCACACCCAACCCAGGTGTTCATCCCTCTCTCGGGGCTGGTCGGCAATGGGTGCCTGGCTCAGGTAGGGTATGTGTTTGGATTTACACACATAGGAGTAAAGTCTTGCTACATATGAACAGGGTTAAGAGAGACGTGGGCACAGTATGTGTACAGCTGTCTCCAACTCTCTCCTCGTAACACACAAGTAGCGATCACACGAGATGGAGGCCCCAAGAGTGTGAAACTCCCTCCCCGTCCTGTACAAGGAGGTAATTATGATTACCTAAGCACACACACAGACCGGCGAACGCATTTGTACTTTGTTTTTAATCGCGGGAGAAACACGCAGGTAAGAGCATCGGTTACGAACTTAGATAAGACCAGATAAGAAAATAGACAAAGAAATCAGGAAGAAGATAATGTGTCGGGGGCTTCGAGCCTCATCCATTATAGGGAGTTGAGACGGCACTGGTAACCATTTTATTTCCCTTTGACAAGAAGGGCCAACGTGTAGATTAAAGTGACACTTTGAACCTCTGCCTCATTCATTAATGAGAAATATTATGAGCCCTCGTAAGACAAAGAAAGGGGAGAGAGGGGACGCACCCCTCTTCCCTTTTCCCACTACTCGGGAGTTTATGAAGGGCCCTTGGCGGATGTGAGTGGGGAGGAGGTAGGCTCGTCTTTCTCCCCGCTTTCTCCCGACTCTGTCCTCTCCCCATCTCTTGGACGAAGGGTGAAGAAGAGGAAGAGGATTTAGGAAGGGATGAGAAGTCTTAGGGCCCCCTCCCAAATTGCTTCTAGTAGACCTGTTAGGTTCTTTGAGGCTGCCTGAACTCGATGGAGATGGTTGGGGGTTGAACGTTCTCCACTGGTTCTTGAGCTTGCGTCGGTCCTTCTGGTGGAGACTGCTGTGCTGGGCGAGAGATTAAGGAGGGAGTAAAAGGGTGATGGGTAAAAGGGCGATGGACAGAAGGGGAAAGAGCAGGAATATAGATAGGCAAGAGGTAAAAGGAGGCGAAGGATTGGAAGGAGGAAGGTAGGAAGGGATGATATAAACGGATGCACTTTAGGCGCACCGCTTTACTTGAAGAATGCACTTTAGGCGCACCGCTTTACTTGAAGAATGCACTTTAGGCGCACCGCTTTACTTGAAGAATGCACTTTAGGCGCACCGCTTTACTTGAAGAATGCACTTTAGGCGCACCGCTTTACTTGAAGAATGCACTTTAGGCGCACCGCTTTACTTGAAGAATGCACTTTAGGCGCACCGCTTTACTTGAAGAATGCACTTTAGGCGCACCGCTTTACTTGAAGAATGCACTTTAGGCGCACCGCTTTACTTGAAGAATGCACTTTAGGCGCACAGCTTTACTTGAAGGATGCACTTTAGTCGCGGAGCTTTACTTGAAGGATGCACTTTAGGCGCACAGCTTACTTGAAGAATGCACTTTAGGCGCACAGCTTACTTGAAGAATGCACTTTAGGCGCACCGCTTTACTTGAAGAATGCACTTTAGGCGCACAGCTTTACTTGAAGGATGCACTTTAGGCGCACAGCTTACTTGAAGAATGCACTTTAGGCGCACAGCTTTACTTGAAGGATGCACTTTAGTCGCGGAGCTTTACTTGAAGGATGCACTTTAGGCGCACAGCTTTACTTGAAGGATGCACTTTAGGCGCACAGCTTTACTTGAAGATGCACTTTAGGCGCACAGCTTTACTTGAAGGATGCACTTTAGGCGCACAGCTTTACTTGAAGATGCACTTTAGGCGCACAGCTTACTTGAAGAATGCACTTTAGGCGCACAGCTTTACTTGAAGGATGCACTTTAGGCGCACAGCTTTACTTGAAGAATGCACTTTAGGCGCACAGCTTTACTTGAAGGATGCACTTTAGTCGCGGAGCTTTACTTGAAGATGCACTTTAGGCGCACAGCTTACTTGAAGAATGCACTTTAGGCGCACAGCTTTACTTGAAGGATGCACTTTAGGCGCACAGCTTTACTTGAAGGATGCACTTTAGGCGCACACCTTCACTTGTGAGGATAATAAATACACTTTAGGCGCACAGCTTTACTTGAAGGATGCACTTTAGGCGCACAGCTTACTTGAAGAATGCACTTTAGGCGCACAGCTTTACTTGAAGGATGCACTTTAGGCGCACAGCTTACTTGAAGAATGCACTTTAGGCGCACAGCTTACTTGAAGAATGCACTTTAGGCGCACAGCTTACTTGAAGAATGCACTTTAGGCGCACAGCTTACTTGAAGAATGCACTTTAGGCGCACAGCTTACTTGAAGAATGCACTTTAGGCGCACAGCTTACTTGAAGAATGCACTTTAGGCGCACAGCTTTACTTGAAGAATGCACTTTAGGCGCACCGCTTTACTTGAAGAATGCACTTTAGGCGCACAGCTTTACTTGAAGATGCACTTTAGGCGCACAGCTTACTTGAAGAATGCACTTTAGGCGCACAGCTTTACTTGAAGATGCACTTTAGGCGCACAGCTTTACTTGAAGATGCACTTTAGGCGCACAGCTTTACTTGAAGAATGCACTTTAGGCGCACAGCTTACTTGAAGAATGCACTTTAGGCGCACAGCTTACTTGAAGAATGCACTTTAGGCGCACAGCTTTACTTGAAGGATGCACTTTAGGCGCACAGCTTTACTTGAAGGATGCACTTTAGTCGCGGAGCTTTACTTGAAGAATGCACTTTAGGCGCACAGCTTTACTTGAAGAATGCACTTTAGGCGCACAGCTTTACTTGAAGGATGCACTTTAGGCGCACAGCTTACTTGAAGAATGCACTTTAGGCGCACAGCTTACTTGAAGAATGCACTTTAGGCGCACAGCTTTACTTGAAGGATGCACTTTAGGCGCACAGCTTACTTGAAGAATGCACTTTAGGCGCACAGCTTTACTTGAAGGATGCACTTTAGTCGCGGAGCTTTACTTGAAGGATGCACTTTAGGCGCACAGCTTACTTGAAGAATGCACTTTAGGCGCACAGCTTACTTGAAGAATGCACTTTAGGCGCACAGCTTTACTTGAAGGATGCACTTTAGTCGCGGAGCTTTACTTGAAGGATGCACTTTAGGCGCACAGCTTTACTTGAAGGATGCACTTTAGGCGCACCGCTTTACTTGAAGAATGCACTTTAGGCGCACAGCTTTACTTGAAGATGCACTTTAGGCGCACAGCTTTACTTGAAGGATGCACTTTAGGCGCACAGCTTTACTTGAAGATGCACTTTAGGCGCACAGCTTTACTTGAAGATGCACTTTAGGCGCACAGCTTTACTTGAAGATGCACTTTAGGCGCACAGCTTACTTGAAGAATGCACTTTAGGCGCACCGCTTTACTTGAAGAATGCACTTTAGGCGCACCGCTTTACTTGAAGAATGCACTTTAGGCGCACAGCTTACTTGAAGAATGCACTTTAGGCGCACAGCTTTACTTGAAGGATGCACTTTAGTCGCGGAGCTTTACTTGAAGAATGCACTTTAGGCGCACCGCTTTACTTGAAGAATGCACTTTAGGCGCACACCTTCACTTGTGAGGATAATAAATACACTTTAGGCGCACAGCTTTACTTGAAGGATGCACTTTAGTCGCGGAGCTTTACTTGAAGGATGCACTTTAGGCGCACAGCTTTACTTGAAGGATGCACTTTAGGCGCACAGCTTTACTTGAAGATGCACTTTAGGCGCACCGCTTTACTTGAAGAATGCACTTTAGGCGCACCGCTTTACTTGAAGAATGCACTTTAGGCGCACACCTTCACTTGTGAGGATAATAAATACACTTTAGGCGCACAGCTTACTTGAAGGATGCACTTTAGGCGCACAGCTTTACTTGAAGGATGCACTTTAGTCGCGGAGCTTTACTTGAAGGATGCACTTTAGTCGCGGAGCTTTACTTGAAGGATGCACTTTAGTCGCGGAGCTTTACTTGAAGGATGCACTTTAGTCGCGGAGCTTTACTTGAAGGATGCACTTTAGGCGCACAGCTTTACTTGAAGATGCACTTTAGGCGCACAGCTTTACTTGAAGGATGCACTTTAGGCGCACAGCTTTACTTGAAGGATGCACTTTAGGCGCACAGCTTTACTTGAAGGATGCACTTTAGGCGCACAGCTTACTTGAAGAATGCACTTTAGGCGCACAGCTTTACTTGAAGGATGCACTTTAGGCGCACACCTTCACTTGTGAGGATAATAAATACACTTTAGGCGCACAGCTTACTTGAAGAATGCACTTTAGGCGCACAGCTTTACTTGAAGATGCACTTTAGGCGCACAGCTTTACTTGAAGGATGCACTTTAGGCGCACAGCTTACTTGAAGAATGCACTTTAGGCGCACAGCTTTACTTGAAGATGCACTTTAGGCGCACAGCTTACTTGAAGAATGCACTTTAGGCGCACAGCTTACTTGAAGAATGCACTTTAGGCGCACAGCTTTACTTGAAGGATGCACTTTAGGCGCACAGCTTTACTTGAAGGATGCACTTTAGTCGCGGAGCTTTACTTGAAGATGCACTTTAGGCGCACAGCTTTACTTGAAGGATGCACTTTAGTCGCGGAGCTTTACTTGAAGGATGCACTTTAGGCGCACCGCTTTACTTGAAGAATGCACTTTAGGCGCACCGCTTTACTTGAAGAATGCACTTTAGGCGCACAGCTTACTTGAAGAATGCACTTTAGGCGCACACCTTCACTTGTGAGGATAATAAATACACTTTAGGCGCACAGCTTTACTTGAAGGATGCACTTTAGGCGCACAGCTTTACTTGAAGGATGCACTTTAGGCGCACAGCTTTACTTGAAGGATGCACTTTAGTCGCGGAGCTTTACTTGAAGGATGCACTTTAGGCGCACAGCTTTACTTGAAGGATGCACTTTAGGCGCACAGCTTTACTTGAAGAATGCACTTTAGGCGCACCGCTTTACTTGAAGAATGCACTTTAGGCGCACAGCTTTACTTGAAGAATGCACTTTAGGCACACAGCTTTACTTGAAGAATGCACTTTAGGCGCACCGCTTTACTTGAAGAATGCACTTTAGGCGCACACCTTCACTTGTGGATAATTCTTACACCCTTAACTACTCCACTACAGGAACATTGTCAGTACCATTTAGCTTCTGTTTTGCCAATGGTCTTCTTTGCCTCGGTTTTAGCGATGAGCTTCCAGGCTGTAACAACGTCTGGAATAGTGTCTTTTCTATGGGAGATCCCTGGAAGGTCAGGTGACAGAAGACGTGATAAATCCTGGGACGCATTGTGAGCACGTGAGGCCTTGGTTGTACGCCACGGTGGTAGGATACACACACCCTCAGTAACCCGTAATACACTTGGGGTATTATGATGGACCAGCAGAACGTAATTAGGGGTACATTAGTGTATATTCTCAGCTCGCCCGTCACACACACACTCATTCTGGAAAGCGCTTCGTCAATTCATTCAAGAAGACGTGATGAAAAGGTATGTCAGGTCTTTGGGATGATTAGAAGGCTGCTTCCGTCGTCCGATATTATCCTTTAAGATCCTCGAAATATTATATTTAGGGGAACTTTGGAGGGCTTTGACTCTTGTTAATCTTGGTGGAATAAGCCCACATCGATCACTCGGAACGCACACTGTGGTTTCCTTCCTTGGAGTTCGTCTCGGAATTCTGTGTTTTGCGTAAACTTACCAAAAAAAAAAGGTCCCAAATGTTGTTATTGAGGACTTGGAACTATGACCGTGCGTTCTGAGCTCATAATCTTGTTTGCGTCGAAGCCCGCGACGTCTGGGAAGTGGGGCAATTATTTCTTCCTGGTTTGTCGTGTCAGGAGAATTGAGATGCAATTCTTGTGGGTTTTGCTGGATTTATATTTTTATAATGATCTGAGTGTCTGTTGTCCTCAGATGCTCTGAATGGTTCGATTCTCTTGTTTGGTGGAAGTGGGCTGCTATTTCTACCTTGCGAAGTGGTCTTGCCCTTACGCCTGCCATAGATTTGAGAGTCAGTGCTGAACCCAGGAAGCAGTTTCACGTCCCCCTGACTGACTTTCCCCCACACTGGGGCCAGTTACCTGTCACTGGACCTCATTTCACCTGCGCCTGACGACGGTACAATCTCCCTCATTCGTGAGGCAGGTGAGAGCTGGCAGAGTCGAGCCATAAAACCAGGAGCTGGGTTATACGACCAGGAGCTGGGTTATACGACCAGGAGCGGGTTCAGTTGTAAAGCCCATGGATTGGTTAAACCGGGGGCCCATTTTTAAATGGGGGCTCAGTTATAAAAGCAAGGGGTTCAGTTATAAAACCAAGGGGTTCCGTCGATGAAACCGGGGGTTCAGTTGGTAAAACCAGAGGTTCTGTGATAAAAAAGGGGTTAAAGTTTAAACAAGGGGTAGTTTAAAAAAAGGGTTAGGGTTAAAAAAAAAAGGGGTAGTATAAAACCCGGGGGTTTATTTAAAAAAGGGGTTAGTTGTAAAAAAGGGGTTAGTTAAAAAAAAAAGGGGGTTTGTGTAAAAAAAGGGGTTACTATAAAAAAGGGGTTAATTGTAAAAAAAAGGGTTTCAGTTTAAAAAAAAGGGGGTTTTAAAAAAACCCTGGTTTTAAAAACAAGGGTTTTTTTTAAAAAAAGGGTTAATTTTAAAAAACCCCGGTTCATTAATTTATAAAACCACTGCTCAGTTATAAAACCAGGGATTAATTTATAAAACCACTGCTCAGATATAAAACCAGGGGATCCATTTGTAAAACCGGTGGATTACATCTCGTCCTCCACGGCTGGAGGACCGTGTCCGCCAAACCGTGTTTATGGTCGCCGTGTCGTCGGCCGCTGGGAATACTTTTGACCCACTTGCCAATTTCGTCTTCCCCCCGACACCTGTAATCTCCCTTGCCAATTTCCCGTATCCTCGTAATCACTTCCTCCCTACACTTCTGCCAGCTTTTCCTAAATTCGCCAGGCTAATCCCGTGTTCTTCCGTCGTCCTGTACCCGTGTTCTTCCGCCGCTGACCCGTGTTTTTCCGTCGCCTTTTTCCTGCTTCCGTCTTTCGTATGGCCCTTTTTTGTTTTCCCCTTTTTTTCCTTTCCCCCTGACCCCGTTTCTTCTTTCCCCTGTACCCCTTTTTTTTCCTTTGTCCTGTACCGGTTTTTCCGTCGTCCGTATCCCGTGTTCTCCGGTCCTGTACCCCGTGTTCTTCCGTCGTCTGTACCCGTTTTCTTCCGTCGTCCTGAAACCCGTGTTCTTCCGTCTCCGTACCCGTGTTCTTCGTCGCCCCTGTATCCTGTTCTTCGTCGCCTGTATCCCTTGTTCTCCCCCGTTTCTGAAACCCCCCCCCTCATTTTCTCCCCGTCCCCCTACCCACCCACGAACAGCATAACTAGCCTTTTGCCAATTTCTCATCCCCATATTGCTGCATTCCTACTATCCCTCGTCTATTCCACTCCTCACATTCCCCTCCCATTTTACACACCCTTTCCCCATCCGTGGCCTTAGCTCCCTCCACTTGGCACTCTCATCCTCCAAAAACCCTTTGCCTTTCCCTTTTCCCTTTCTGGGTCCCTTCTTTTTGCAACATCCCCTGCCCTGCCAGCCCAAGCCCGCTCCTTAGCCTCGCCTCGCCACGTACAGACAGAACCCCCTGGGAGCTCGTCGGTCAGTCAATACTCCGGGAACGTACGATATCCCCAGAGTTGGCAGCCAGGGAGGGTGCGATAGCCACACGTATCTTGGACGACCCTCGTCCATTCTATCTCTCTCTCTCTCTCCTCCCTCTCTCTCTCCCCATTCTCTCTCTCCTCTCTCCTCTCTCTCTCTCTCTCTCTCTCTCTCTCTCTCTCTCTCTCTGGCGTAAACTCACGCCTGTTCGGATGACGTGACGCCACTGCAGGGGAATACACAACACCAGCGTCAGTAGATCACAACGCAGGGAGGGGTGGGGAAAAAAAAAAAATTGGCTTCTTGCATTTAAGTCAAACGCGATGGACCTCAAAGCTCCGGTGGTTCGCGTTTCATAAACTTCCTTTCGATCTTAGTAATATATTTATATATGTATCTCTGTGTCTATGTATGTATATATGTATGTATGTATGTGTATATGTATGTATATGTAACATTAGGTACTACCTACCTTAAGGGCTTGGCACTTTAACCCACCCTTTCATTTTCGATCCGTAAGATTACATTGTGGAGATGCGCGCCTGAGAATGTGTTAAAAAGTAGTTCCCTCAAACTCTCCTCCCTGACGTAACTCCTTAACACACAACCATCCCCCCAAAGAAAAATAAAAGACTTTCCTCCCGTTGTATTTCATCTTTCCTGCGTTGCGTTTGTGCCAAGAACCATTGTCTCTGTGGTATATTTCTCGCACGGATATGTCTGTTCCTCATAACTGTTCGTGTCCGTCGGGTGTGTGTTCGATATTTCATCCCATACGTCTGGTGGCATTGTTGTTATGTTTTGCGTCGGAGGTTAACGCCTATGCGTCCCTTGGTGTGACTCTAGCCACAGGTATGAGAGCACAGAGTGATCAGCGGTAGCCTTATTAAAATCTACTGAACAAAATGACATCTCCCGTGTCGGTAACTTAAACCTACCATCAAGGTTTCAAAGGTCGAGATAATCTATATCGCCTCAGACGTTTTGATAAGTCTGAGTAGCTTGCTTGTGTGTATGTCTCTCCACTTACTCTGCTACTGGAAGTGGCGCAGCTTTGGGCTGCAAGAGCTTTTAGAAATAGATCGTATGTAGCACCAGATCTTGGTGTGATTAAATATATATAAAAAAAATAATATATAAAATATTAAAATATATATTATATTATAAAAATATTAATATATATATATAATCTTTCTTTTCTTTCATACAATTCCCATTTCCCGCTTTGTGAGTAGCGTTAAGAACAGAGGGCTGAGCCTTAAGGGAAATCTTCATTTGGCCCCCTTCTCTGTTCCCCCTTTTGGAAAAATTAAAAAAGAGGGAGGGGAAAGGGTTTTCCAGCCCCCCCCTCCCTATATATATATATATAAAAAATAATATATATATAAAATATTTATATATATTTTTAAGTTTTATAATATTTTTTTTTTTTTTTCGTGCGCCTCGGTAAATACGGAGACTAAACTTGAGAAGCATGATGTAACTTTAGCAAAACATAGGATGTCAGTAGGTTGCTAGATATTTCCTTTTTAAACGTTCGACATTTTGTCTCTTTCACCATTACGGTCGTCCTAAGAGTGGCCTCTTTGCGATAGGCTGGATATGTCGAATGTCAACTCCAAAGTCCCTCTCACACGCACCGATTCATTAACAGCTGTACTTCATGTTCAGTGCTATCGTAATGAATCCAGCCTGTCTCTTGCCCCCATCTTCATCACTCCGCCTTTACTGGCGTTCAATTTTATCAGCCATGTATCAGACCAGCAGCTTGGTCGACCAACGACCCGATCCAACAGCCTACGCCCCCAGTTAGAGCTGGGTGAAGACCCACACAAGACTTCATTAGGTATTCACCATTTATTCTTTTTTTTAGGAGTTTGTCTAAATCTACTTCTCAGTTGATTGCAAGCCTCCTCCTCACACGCTTTCCATCGCCCTTTCACGGTTCCATGGCAGCATCATCGTGCGCAAAATGTATTCAGGTGCGAGTCCAATGCCTCTGGCAGGTCGTAGGCCAAAGATCAAGAAGAATAATGGTTCATGTTATTGTAGTTCGGATGATCTCATTGCTTTCCGCCTTATTTGTGTTTCACTCTGGCATAGCAAAACCCTTCGTAATGTTGACCACTAGCGTGTCCTGGTGTTGCCGCCTCCTCTGTTATGTTGTGAGTGTTGCTGTCGTTCTTGCAGTTTTGCCCGGTGTTGCTCCGCAGGTTCTTCCGGTGTTGCTGGAAATGCCAGATGTTGGCGTCTTTGCTCGTGTTGTGTTGCTGGTGTTGCTAGCCTGTTTCGAGTCCTGGTACGTGTTGCTTGTGATACCGATATATTCAAGTTGTGTTGCTTGTGATATCGGTTTGTTCAAGTAGTAGTGTTGGTGGCTATGTCACCTTCTTCATGTCTTAGTGTTGCGTGTGATTCTCATTTGTTCAAATTGTAGTGGTCTTAGTCTCTCTCTCTCTCTCTCTCTCTTCTCTCTCTCTCTCTCTCTCTCTCTCTCTCTCTCTCTCTCTCTCTCTCTCTTCTAGTGTGTCTAACGTTGAATAATTCGTTTTATCGTCGTATTGTGTTGCCGGTTTTGCTCTTACGTTTAGTGTTGCCAGTGTGGAGTTATGACAGTGGGAGAGTTGTTAACTCAGCTCCGGACGCACCGAAACCACATGTTTATTGGAACCGTGCGAGGTATTTAGAAGATTACTGGGGAATATCGTAGAATATTTGGGTGTTATATTGGGAGGTGTTGAATAATTGTTCCCTTATGCTCATGTTTTTTATTGAGGGTAATTAAGATGCGGTGGCGATGAAGCTAATGTCGGAGTATGTGTGCCAGGCATTAATCTTCATCATCAGAAAATGTGTGTCAGAAAACTGCTTCATCACCAAATATATTTTGCATAGTGATTGGTAATTTGTTAATCTATTTTGCATATTCACGATTATCATTATTATTCTTGTTATTATTATCATCATTATTAGTAGTAATTATTATTATGATTTATTATTATTATTATCATTAGTAGTAGTAATAGTAGTAGTACTATTTTCACTGTTATTAATGGTATTATTATTATTATGATTATCATTATTATTATTATTATTATTATTATTATTATTATTATTATTATTATTATAATATCCTGTACCCCTACCATCACGAACCCTCACCTCCCACGCACCCCATACCATCACGAACCCTCACCTCCCACGCACCCCATACCATCACGAACCCTCACCTCCCACGCACCCCATACCATCACGAACCCTCACCTCCCACGCACCCCATACCATCACGAACCCTCACCTCCCACGCACCCCATACCATCACGAACCCTCACCTCCCACGCACCCATACCATCACGAACCCTCACCTCCCACGCACCCCATACCATCACGAACCCTCACCTCCCACGCACCCCATACCATCACGAACCCTCACCTCCCACGCACCCCATACCATGGCGACCCTTCCCCTTCCACGCCCCCATACCATCACGAACCCTCACCTCCCACGCACCCCTTACCATCACGAACCCTCACCTCCCACCCCTCCTCACCGCTGATCACAGCCATGCATTCACTTGCCCCCTCCCCACCTTTTCTCTCCCTGTACCACCATCTGTATTATCATTACCAAACTGCTTCCCTCTGGCAGCTTCTCGCGTCCCCCAATCACCATAATTTCACTTCCTGTTGGAACGCGTTGAATTACATGTATTGATAACGTCCCACAAGGGACCGCCATAGCTGTAAGACTCGTGTTTTGGGGACCAGGTCACTTGTGAAGCCAGATGTGTACCGACGATGTATATATGTGTATAACTCCTTCATAAGGTCATATGGTCTCGTTATTATTTCTTATACGTGTCCTTTGGCTGGTGAAGAACCCGTGGATGTCTTTGGATTGGTATCCCCTGAAGAGTGATCCTGGCTTTTAGTTCGAACGTGTCCCGATCAGCTTCGATTATCTCTCTTTCTCCGAATATCCGCTGCGGTGATGTGTTGGTGATGGTGGTGTTTACCGAAAAGTGTTCGCCAATTAAGCCACAGCTCAAAATTTTTTCTTTCTTGTAAGCTTTCAAAAGCTTAGTGCAAGAACTTGTTTACTTTCTGCTTACAGCCTCTCCTTCTAGTTCTGGGAATTAATACGAGGAGTTATTTAGCTTGGTTCTTACCTTCTGATTATGATATAAAATGTCTGAATAGTAATGCGATATTTACTTTCTTTTTTTTTGTGTGTGTGCCCATATTGGCTGATCTCATTTTCCTTCTTTTTTCCCCTCGAGCTGAATTTCCACACGGGAAAGGAATTAGTTGTTGAGGTTAGTGTTGCACAGCTTTGCACGAAGTGGGGCAAAGGGATCTATACCTGTTCTTCACCACTGGCTCTAACATTGCCGTGATAACCAGGGGGGAAATTGTGGGCGCCTTGGAGGTGGAAATATTCACAGGGTAGTCTTGCTTGAGCCGTAGCTAATCGAACCATTCTCAAATCTGACGCAGGTTGACACAGTTTCAGAGTTTCAGCGTTAGTCCTTATAACGTAGACACAAAACTACTTTTTTCAAAGCGTCATGTGGATATTGAGCCTTTTAAGCTAGGCACACAACACTGTTTCGAAACACCATGTGAATACCAAACCTTTTAAGGTGCGCATGAACTCATAGTTTCGAAGTATCACATGAATGCTGGACCTTTTTTTTTTTAAGGTACGTTCAAACCTAAAGTTTCGAAGTATCTTATGAATACTGGAACTGTTGAGGTAGACACAAAACCTCAGTTTCGAAGCATCATGTGAATACTGGACCTTTTATGGCACACAAACCTACTGTTTCGAAGCATCGTATGAATACTGGACCTTTTAAGGCACACAAACCTCCTGTTCCGAAGCATTATATGAATATTGGATCTTTTGAGGTAGACACACACACACACACGGCAGTTTCGAAGCATAGAATGTAAGTGGGACCAGAATTAGTATGAAAATCTCATTTGTTGAAGACAATGGCACACCGAACGAACAGCAATGAGATCTCCAAACGGGACCACTGAAATAACAATGATGATAAGAGTACGAGATGAGAAAAAAAAAATTCTATTACCTCGTTCTTCGGGTAAGAAGAGGGGTAATAAAGACCGGTTTCGAATACCGAACTCCATCAAGCACTCGTTTATACGAGGGAAGACGAAATGTAAGAACAGATGTGGGGGTGATTACATGTAAGGACCTTACCTCTTGCGTGGTCAGTAGCTTAAACCCGCTGCCGTCGCATCAGAGGGGGAATGTCAGGCTGGATTCTGTGAACCGTGGTGAAGAGAGCTGGGGGTCGCAGCCTTTGATGGCTCGGTGGGAAACGCTTACGCCCTCGTAAGACTAGAAGGAAAGCTTCTGTGTAATGAGATGGCCTTTCGAAGGGCCGAGCGGAACTGTGTGTGTGTATGTGTGTGCGTGTGTGTGTGTGTGTGTGTGTGTGTGTATGTGTGTGTGTGTGTGTGTGTGTGTGTGTGACTTCGGCTTAAAGTGTGGTGTCGTCGTCGTGGGGAGGAAAGTTTGTAAAGCAGAACGTCCCATGTTTTTTTTTCTTGGTCATGTATCCCAGTTGCAGTGCTTGGGTGTGGTATACACAGCGGCGTGTGTTTCGTGTTATTAACCATGTCTCACAAGTTTGTCTTGTGGTAATGTTCTCTCTCTCTCTCTCTCTCTCTCTCTCTCTCTCTCTCTCTCTCTCTCTCTCTCTCTCTCTCTCTCTCTCTCTCTCTCTCTCTCACACACAGACACACACACACTCGAAAATCCTTTTCAAGTTTGGTCACCGTACCTGGAGGACACACACAAAAAAAAAAACTTGAAACAAATTTGAGTCCAGAGGAAGGCAGCAAGAACGGTACACAGAATTCAGGGGGCTGCATTACAGGGACAGGGTTCGATGCCTTGAATTTGTCCACCGTAGAAGAGAGAAAAATAGGAGCCGCAACTCTTCACGTGTTTCTGAACCAGTGTGATGAAGTCTGTTGTGAACAGATCTTCAAAGGGTGTAAGAATTTGATAACCAGAGGCCATAACATGAAGTGAAAAAAGTAAAATACTCGAAAAGGTGCTTTGAATTACTTTTATAGCAGAAGAATGATAGGAAAATAGAATACATTCAAGAATGAAATTGGGGGAAACAAAAATTGTGGACAACAGACCGACGTTTGAAAAGGTGTATGATAGGGAACGTTCAAGAGATGGGACCCCAGCGAGTGTAGAAATAACTCCCTCCCCCTACAGAACAGGTAATTGACTAGGAATTGATAATCTTACACACACACACACACACACACACACACACACACACAGACACATCTCCCTTATTTCTGACGCTGTTGCAACTTTATCTACGCCTTTTTCATTTGCTTATGTGAGTGATCTCTTGTCTGGCAAACATGTAATTTTTTTATATGTTTTCGGCTTTTCTTTTTCAATCACCTTATTCAAATAGTGTCCTGTGATGTTCGATTCGTGTGTTCGCTGAATGAATGAAGACAGACAACAGGAGAGCTAATGGCCCATGACGGAGGTTATCTGCTGAAGGACAGTACATGGGAAGGACAGATAACAGGAGACCTGATGGTCCATGACTAGGTTATCTGCTGGAGGACAGTACATGGGAAGGACAGATAACAGAAGACTTGATGGTCCATGACGAGGTTATCTGCTGGAGGACAGTACATGGGAAGGACAGATTACAGATCTGGGGGTCCATTGCTAGGTTAACTGCTGAAGGACAGTACATGGGAAGGACAGAGAGCAGGAGACCTGATGGTCCATGACGAGGTTATCTGCTGGAGGACAGTACATGGGAAGGACAGATAACACAATACCTGATGGTCCATGGCGAGGTTATCTGCTGAAGGACAGTACATGGGAAGGACAGAGAGCAGGAGACCTGATGGTCCATGACGAGGTTATCTGCTGAAGGACAGTACATGGGAGGACAGATAACACAATACCTGATGGTCCATGGCGAGGTTATGTGCTGGAGGACAGTACATGGGAAGGACAGATAACAGAAGACTTCGTGGTCCATGATAAGGTCATCAGCAAATCTAATTATCATTCGTATTGTGTCACCTGTGTGTACTCGCCTCTCTCCACTTGGGTTTTCTATTAGTGACTTCGTCCCTCTCGGCTTTAAGCTGACACATATTGCATTAACTAAATGCTCGAGCCGTCATTCATTTCCTCCCCCACGATTCGCCCGCATACCACTGCCTTGTCAGATTAGCTTTTGAAATCTTTTCTCAATTTCTATTACGTGTTGCGTGTGTCTGGCGGGTTTCTTTCCTTCCTCGTTCTATACACACCAGGCCACTTCGTTTCTCTCTCTCTCTCTCTCTCTCTCTCTCTCTCTCTCTCTCTCTCTCTCTCTCTCTCTCTCTCTCTCTCTCGACCTCCATATTTTTTGCCGAGCTGTGTAACTAAAACTTTTTTTTTGTACCCCCTCGTGCGTGCGTGCGTTCCTCCTGCCTCTGGCTTTTGTAGCCTCCGTTGCCTCTGGTAATTTACTAGACCCTCGTGAAAAGAGAGTTTCCTTGTCGGCGGCTGCCGTACCCCGAGGCAAGAGGGAGACGGACTTCTCCTTCTTCTTCGCCACCGCCACCACCACACCGCCACCACCGCCACCACCAACGGCCGTAAGAGACGCCACAGGCCTCGCCTCCAACGCCACTCCACCGCCATCCCGAAGTAGTGAGAGCGTCTTCAAGCACTGGGCCTCTTGGGCCAACAACTCGAGATGCCGCCCTCGAGAGCAGCATTATGCTTCAGATGCACCAGCACCAGAGCCAGGAGCATCAGCATCACACGCTTCAGCGCTGGATGCACCGCCACCATCGAAGTCAGAGCCCCAGCGCCACCGGAGGAGCCATGTCTGGAGGAGCACCTTAATCGCCACACACCTGCTGGTGAGGATGACTTGAACACCGTCATCACAGAGAACCATCTATCGAGCGCTATCACCAAGCGTCTTACACCATCAAGTATTATCTACCAGGGCCCCCCGCTTCAAGCACCCTCACCAGGGAAAAGCACCGGTGCTATGAGCCCCTCCCTTTGCACCACCACAAGCCTCTCTGCTGACACCAGCATCACCGAAGAGCTCCTTCACCACCTCCGACCATCAGCGGATATGGTGGTAGCCACTCACCACCACACTGGTAGTGTAACCCAGAGCCCCCAACGGCAGCGTTTGCCCTCCACTTGACCGTCATTCTACCAGGTCCAGCACCTGGTCGGACCGTCCAAACCCTCCCGACGACTACCCAAGGCATGAGCAGCATCACCAACCTCCTCACTGGAGAGGAATTATCTTTCTAGTACTCCCTAGGGGAAGACGAGGGTACGAGGGCGGGGGGCAAGGCGAAGGAGGCGTGTATTTACTGACGGCAGGAGCTGGCTAGGTGCCATAGGCAAGTCCTGTGAATGAGGCGAAGACAAGTGTACACCCGCCCTCCTCCCTCTCACTCCCTCCCTCCCTCTCACTGAAAGGAGGTGTGAGTAGGGGAGAGGAGTGGGGAGGACTGACGAATCAGAAGAGAAGTGGGTGTGCTTGGATGAAGCTGGCGAGGCAGGAAATTAGACTGTTGGCACGGTGGCCTTCGGCAACGTTGGCAGTGATGGAGCCTTCAGCAGTAATGGCAGAGATGTAAAGTGTTGGCAGAGGAGCCTTCAGCAGTAATGGCAGAGATGTAAAGTGTTGGCAGAGGAGCCTTGAGCAGTAATGACAGAGATGTAAAGTGTTGGCAGAGGAGCCTTCAGCAGTAATGGCAGAGATGTAAAGTGTTGGCAGAGGAGCCTTCAGCAGTAATGGTAGTCAAGTACAGTGTTGGCAATAGGAGCCTTCTTCAGCAGTGTTGGCAGTAATAGCCTTCATCAGTAATGGCTTGTCACGTAAAGTGTTGGCAGAGTAGTATCGTTCAGCCGTGCCACCTCTTCTTTTTACAACGGTTCACCTGGGTTGGTTGGAATCCGCCGACCTCCGTCGCTGAGGCTGGTTTAATTGGTTGTTGGCAATTAACGCAGCTGAGCGAACGGCCATCCTTTCCTCGTTAGACCCTCATTGCCTCGACGTGTTCCCATGCGTTGGAGAATGGGAGAAAAAACGGGTCTTTCAAAAAAAAAAAAAGGATGTCTTTTATGAGCTTTTCTACGGAGCAGGGTAAGGTTGGGTGCCCGAGAGAGGGATTAGAAAGGATTCACAACTCCAAGAGGGATTAGAAAACTATACACCGGGATTTAAAGTGGGAGATTCATTGATTCCTTGGTGGTTTTTCATTATTCTCTTCTTTTTTTAAGGCGGTATATGAGGATTGGCTCATAGTGATCTCGGATACGGGTGGAGAGGTGGGTGAAAGAGATGGCGAGCTGTGCGCGGAAGAATGGTAGGCGGCTTGAAATTCATTTAAAGGCTTTAGGAAATAGGGTAGTGTGTCTGCAGGAAATGTACGATATGGGGGTTTTGGGGGGTGGGTCAGGTTAGGTCGGTGCCTCGGTGGGTGTAGAGATGATTGGGCGTGGAGAGCGATGGTGGTGGCAGGAGGAGAGGGAGTTTGAGGTAAGGGAAAGGTGGATTTGAACTTTGATTTTCTTTTAGGGATGACTGTAGCGAGGCTTGGTTTGGTGTAAGTGTTCGTAGATGTAGATGTGATTCGTGTAAGCGACGGTAGATGGAGGTATTAGGGGATGGGTGTAGCGAAGATTGGTTTGGTTTAAGTGGCCGTAGATGTAGGTGTGATTACTGTAAGCGACGGTAGATGAAGGTATTATTTCACTCATACACTCAGCCTGATTTCACAGGGAACAAATTGTAGATTCCATGCATAGGTTCGCATCCTCGACCAGTAGAGTGTAAGAGGACAACACCACACGAACAGCCTAGCAGTTTCCAGGTGTCGTATTGTAATGATGTCGTAAGAGGATTGTCATCTTACAATCTCGGTGTCTCTGTTCTGGCTATGATAGAGGTGACCAATGAGATCTATAAACCATCCTGTTGGCACCAAATACAGGGTTATGACCCTCCTTTTGGACCATCGGGGTCTTCTCGCCCTACCACGTACACCCTACCTACTAAGGTTAGAGGGATGGGAGTATACTGATGTGGTAGAAAGGCACCTTAAGTGTATATCTGAGTAGCGAGTAGACACATCCGGACTGTGCTCGAGTAGGGAGGGCATAGACGAACACAGATGGGAGACTCTAAATAACAGGGGGACACAGAACGAACCCCTTACTTTAGCAGTTAAGACACAGACGGGTTTGTAGTTTAGTGTCTGTGTCTCACAGTCTGCAACTTGAGCAATTGGGTACGGACGGCCTAGGCTGTACGTGAACTGGCGAGGACATGTCGGTGGATATTGATATGGATGCAAATTGCCTTGGCTGATTGGGTAAGACTCAGGGAGGGTGGGGGACGACTGCCACAGACGACTGTGCCCTGATATTGGCAAAGCCAGCAAAAGCGGACTCGAGCATCGAAGACTCACAGACTTTATCCCCCTGGACGTCGGTATGATGGTATCGGACTCTGGCGGAGGAGGGAGGTGACGACGAGAGAAGGTGGTAGGGCTCTGGTCCGCGTCTTTTGTAAACAGTGGACTGAGGCTGTTATGTGAGTGATATGGATCACGTACGAGGAGGTGGGTGGGGGTGATGAGAGCAGGAGGGGGGCGGCAAGAGGAGGTATTGAGTAGGTGGAAGGAGAGGGGAGTTGGGGGACACAATAGCTGGGTTAGGTGGGTAGAGAGAGAGAGGGGGGAGGAAAGGATGTTTAGGGGGGGTAGGAGCCCTGGTTTGGTGGGAGGAGGAGGAGGGTGTTGAAAGGGAGGAAGAAAGTTGGAGTGGTTCGTGGAGGAGGTAGGGAGTGTGTGTGTAGAGGGTAAGAGGGAGGCGTGGATATTGTGAGGGAGGTGTGGCAAAGGTGGTGCCCCCCCCCCCCCCCCTGCGTAGTCATGTCTGGTGGTTAAAGGGCGAATATAGGGAGTGTGACCCCGATAGGGAGAATGCTGAGAGAATTAGCACGAAGGGAGGAAAGTAAGGTGAGAAGGAAAGAGGTGAAGAAACCTGAAGGAAATGAGAGTGTGATGGAAGAGGAAAGGGGGTAGAGATAGGGGAACGGGACGGAGAGATGGGATAGACATTGAGGATGGGTGAGACGGAGGTGGAAAGGGAAGGCTAAGGGATGGGTTGTGGCTGAGGAAAGATCAACAGAAGAACAGGAAATTGCTCTGGGATAGGGAACTAGCCCTAAGGGAGAACGTGATGTTGCAGTACAAACACATTATCCAGGGAGATAGAAAGTGATGATTCGCTGGAGTATCTGTGTCCACGAACAGGAGGACATCACGCATTAGTGAGAATAAGGACACCGTCCATGACGAATAGAGGTAATATCACCCATTAGTAACAGTAAGGACACTTCGTACCACGAACAGAGAGTTCGTCAATAAAGAGTTTTTTATTATTACCTTACTAACAGAAGTAGCATCGCGCTTTACTGACAGAGACAGGATCCGTCACGAGTAGATATACTGTCCTAATCACATGAACACGAATAGAAATACGATCATGCTTAATAAAAGATGAAAAAAGGGGCACGTCTTCACGAACAGATAGACAAGGGTACCGCGCTTTGTTCAGTAGGGAAAGGTCTCAAAGCGTCCCTATCAAAAGGAGACGGTAGAAGGGCTCCGCCGAGCCTCCGACAGGAGCTTCAGGTCAATCCCGTCTGGGGAAGGTGTGAAATTGGACATAGTAATCGGGCCCGACGCGGCAGAAAGTTGTAAACGAACGGGCAAGTTCAGGGCCGGGAGTGTGGCCGGGTTCGTATGAGACCCTCGCGTGAAGGACAAGGTTTGAACCCCACACACACCGGCCATAGATAACGCCTTCTGCGCACCCTTCGTGGCAGCTGGGGAGGGTGTTGTGGAGGGCAGACAATGGCGTTGCCCCATGCCTGACGGCTTCTGTTTCCATGAAAGTCTTTGTCGAATGGAAATGGCTTGTCTCCGGGATCCGGCGAAGGCGTCTTTCTCTCCATCAGAAGCAAAGCGACTATCCGTGAGCTGCGGAGGCTGGTAGTGGTAGCCGGAGATGCGACTGTTATGTTCCCCGGGAGACGCCTTACTTTGACAAATCAGTATCCCATACTCCAGTGGTGCCTCGATGGAGGGGTGGCTTACCGTCATAGCTTCAGTGGGGTTGCGTGCTGTCAGCTCCAGTGGAGGTGCTTACTGTAAGCTGTTATTTACTGTTGGGTTTAATAGGGATTCGTACTTATGTTAGTTCTTTCAATGTTGTTTTTAGACTCCCGGCGTAATTGTGGTCCACTCTTGTTCTCACATGTTTGTTCGCCCTCGAAGGCTGCTGCCAGGGCGGAGGGAAAAATGGGTTAGTGTGTGTGTGTAACTGAGTTGTGTGATATGTCGGAAAATTGGTTAATTATATCGGTTCAGCTTCGGTGTAACGGACTTGAGAGAGGCATAGATTAGAATTCACTGAGGCAAGACCTCGGCGCGTCTTTTTCTTCCTAGCATGATAAAAGAGGAGAGAGAGAGAGAGAGAGAGAGAGAGAGAGAGAGAGAGAGAGAGAGAGAGAGAGAGAGAGAGAGAGAGAGAGAGAGATCATGCCACAACGGATCATGCTTTGAGTTACCATCGCATGACATGAGCGGTGGTTCTGTGCCATCGTCATTCAAGCCAAGAGCAGGTGGCCTGGCCTCGTCTCATTCCCTGAATGGTGCACGTTCCATCTTGGATTCTCTTTTTCACTGGAGAGAGCAACTGGTGGCACACGTCCCTCTCGACGGAAACTTTTCCGGGAATCATTGTTCTTCGATCCATCAGGAGCGCGTGGGGAGGCAGGCAGCAGGGAGGTTTGGGGGAGAGGGAGCCATCCATCCTCCCTCGCCGGCGTGCGCTCCCTCCTGAAGGAGAGTTAACTGGGGACGGGGCAGTTCTGACCCGACGACCGACCCCACCCCACGTCATTAAGGAGGGAGATGGAGTCACGAGCGTGTGGTGTTAATGACCGTTGACCCTGAGCCTCGTTCTCTTGTGTGCCATTACTGGCACAGGTCGTGTGTGTGTGTTTGGGGGTGTATGGACACAATTAAGGTAGATGTGTGTATGGTGTGTGTGTGTGTGTGTGTATGTGTGTGTATCTGTGTATGTGTGTGTATCTGTGTGTGTGTGTGTATCTGTGTGTGTGTGTGTGTGTGTGTGTGTGTGTGTGTGTGTGTGTTTCGGAGTGTATGGACACAATTAAGGTAGATGTGTGTATGGTGTGTGTGTGTGTGTGTGTGTGTGTGTGTGTGTGTGTGTGTGTGTGTTGTGTATCATGTAAGGTACTGTGATAAAGTCACACATACAGGAGGGATAAGGTACGAATTACCACAACTCATCTTTTCACTAGTCTTGTTAATGAGTGTGTTTTGGAGAGGAACGTTTTTGCAAGTTTTAAGTTGAGGAAAGCAAATCAAGACTTCCCCTCCCTCCTCTTGTGGCCATGTATTAAGCTCGAGTTATGTATATGGTAAAGAAAAGTTGTAATATCCCCCCCCACACACAACCATCTTTTTTTCCCCCTCTTTTTTTTAGAAAGAGAAAATAAGCTAAAACTTAAATCCTAGCCCTCACGTCTCTCTCTCTCTCTCTCTCTCTCTCTCTCTCTCTCTCTCTCTCTCTCTCTCTCTCTCTCTCTCTCTCTGCCTTCTGGGGGATCAGCATCCACATAGTCTGCTGACGCCAACACCCCCACCACCCCGAAGGACGGGGGGTGGCCCATCAAGCCGGCCCATCTCGCATCCTCCTTAGGACTCCATTCCTTATTCCCATTCCAACTTTTCCCATTCCGACATTTACATTCTCTCTCTCTCTCTCTCCTCTCTCTCTCTCTCTCTCTCTCTCTCTCTCTCTCTCTCTCTCTCTCTCTCTCCCACTGCCCCCACAGCGAAGTTATCTGGAATCAGCATTTCCCCGGGGGATAAAAAGGCTATCCCTCACTTCCCCTCCTGAGCGCCTGAATGTCGAATTCCAAAGGCATTTTGCGGAGTCGAGTCGACCTTAAAGAAAATAAGTTTACCGTACTTCCCGTTTTCCGTTTTCTGCATAATTTTTCCTTTTTGGGGGGTTTTCTTCGCCAGTCAGGCTGGAGCGCCTGAGACGAATGTATCTCTTCGAATTAATTGTCTTGGCGGCGTATTATTCATCAGAGAGAGAGAGAGAGAGAGAGAGAGAGAGAGAGAGAGAGAGAGAGAGAGAGAGAGAAACAGCGTTTTAG